>NC_056725.1:1042303137-1042333137 GCF_019279795.1 Protopterus annectens
CACTTTGCAGTTAAGCCATTATAAAGGAAAATTACTACTGCAGGGATATAGATTCAAAGTGGGATATTCCTGGGTGATGCTCTGTCACCACTGCTATTTTGTCTTGCCCTTAACCCATTAAGTTGTCTACTTAAACTGATTAGGTCATGGCTACAATTGTCACCACTGCTATTTTGTCTTGCCCTTAACCCATTAAGTTGTCTACTTAAACTGATTAGGTCATGGCTACAATTTGGCTCCCAGAAAATAATAAAGTGTAAAAACTTTTCTTCTTTTTTGTAAATGATTTAAAACTGTATAGTTCATCAGATGAGGAACTGAAATCACAACTGCAAGTGGTCAAAACATTTTCAGATGATATATAAGAATGTAATTTGGTCTTGTTAAATGTGCAAAAGCAATCTTTAAAGCAGGAAAGCTGCAGCACCAAGAAAACATCACTTTGGGACAGGAATGGGATATAAAAGAACTTGAGCAAAAGGGAGTATATAAATATTTGGGAAGTGATGAAGTATCAACAATAAAACATGAACAAATGTGAATAATTTAGAAGACGAATACTGAAAACAGCGTTACATCTAGGAACAAAGTCAGACTATAAACCAATTTGCTCTTCCTGTCCTAACTTACTGTTTTGGAGTGATTGACTGGCCCCAAAAGGTATTGGGTAGGTTGGAAGAAAGTAAAAAGTGTGGGTCATGCTCATTAAATGATTTATAAAATTCAGTGTATATCAAGATTACATATTTCCCATTCTAATGGAGGTATGGGCCTCCTTGAAACTGATTAGATGGCTAGATCTGCAATTGTTGGACTGCATCCATATCTGCTGACCTCACAAGACCCAAACATACTGAAAGTTTTGAAACCTAAGGAGAATGAGTTTAAGATGGCTTCCCTGCTTAGTTTAGTAGAAGCATATCAGTGTCAAGCTGGAATGAAAATCAACCAGAAGTAGATAAAAATCAGGCAGCAACTGAATGTGCCAAAAAGCAAAAAAAAAAAGTCCACTGGGCCTAAAAGAGCCCATTTTCAGTGGAGGCCCGGAGAGAAAAGCTCCCAAGGAGGTACAGAAATAATATAAACATTAATTAGTACAGAAGCAGAAACAGTGTTACAGATTGTATACATATACAGAATATATACATAAAAGCAGGAATCTAGTTTGTTTGAATTAATTTCATTCTGCTTTACAGTAATATATACAGAAAAGAAAATATACATTAATCAATCAGAGTGGTATAAACAGAGATCAGTATTATTGTACCAGTATCAACAAGTGAAGATAAAAATAAATATGAAGAAAATATCATCAGTCATTAGTAGCAAAAGACATAGGAATTTAATTGTATAAGGAGAGTGAAGAGTTTAGGTTATAGAGCAGGAACATAGCCCGGAAGAGTTGAGATGATTTTTCAGTATTTGTTTGAAGGTGATGGTGCTGCCTGTATTTCTTATAGAAGATGGAAGTGAGTTCCATAGTTTGGCGACAGTGAAGGAATAGAGGAGTTGACCAGCAGGTAAGGTGGGCTTATCTATTTTTAGAAGTAGATGATTTTCAGATCTTGGATGCCTGCTGGAATGGTATTTGGCAAGTAGAGTTGAGAGAGCAGGACATTCTGTGGGTCTGTAGATTATTTTGTGCACAGTAGTTAGTTGGGTGAATGAGAGATGTTGGGGGAGTTCCAGCCACCCTAATTGTTTCAGTGACTTACAGTGGTGGGATGAGAATTTGGCCTTGGTGGCAAATTTTGCTATTCTGTTGTAACACATAGCAAGTTTGGATTTTGTAGAACTTCAGATATTAGTTAGGAGGGGGGGGGCACCATAAAGGAGAGAGGGTAATAAAAAGGTAGTTGCAAGGGATTGTCTAGTAGAAAGGCTAAATGTGTGTGCATGTAGAGCATGCCAAGTTTTTGCTGACTGAGGAGTTGGGCATGGATGCATTGTCCAGTATTTGATATGTGTGTGTGTGTGTGTGTGTGTGTGTGTGTGTGTGTGTGTGTGTGTGTGTGTGTGTGTGTGTGTGTGTGTGTGTGTGTATGTATATGTGTATATATACATATATATGTGTATATATACATATGCATGTGTGTAAATATATAATATTATGTGTGTATATGTGTGTGTGTGTGTGTGTATATATATATATATATATATATATATATATATATATATATATATATATATATATATATGTATATGTATATATATATGCGTGTGTGTATATGTATGTAAGTAAAGAATCAGATTATAAAGCAAGAAATGTGGAAAATGCATAAATATAGTTGCGAGTATAGTAAACTCTTGGAACAGCCTCATGTTGAGCAGGATCAAATGGAGGAATGGTTAAGAAGAGGTGAATTTAAACCAAAAGATGAATGGTTAATATTGGCGGCCCAAGACAGTGGTGTACATGCACAATGATTTACAAAATCCATTGAACATGTGGCATAAACAGACAAATGTAGGTTTTGTAAAAGAGAATTGGAAACAGTCCCACACTTGTTGCTGGTTGTGGTATATTAATGGCAGAGGGACTCTATACTGAAAGGCATAATAATGTGGCAGGACTGTTGCATTGGGGATTGTGCAAAGGTTATAATAGTGAAGTAGGAAACGACCACAAAGCATCACAGAAAATGATGAAGTTTATATCACATGGAATAATCATTACCTGCAGTTCAAAAAATAGGTGTAAGAAAGTCAGATATAGAAGTCCATGAAAAGAAGACAAAAGTAGCATTGATCATTGAAATTGCCACATCCAGTGACTACTGTGTTACACACGGACACAGTCATAAAATACCAAAATTTGCAGGCAGAAATTAGGGCAATTTGGAAGAAAGATAACCAGACAGTTCTAGTAGTAGTAGGCACAACGGGTCCTATAAAAAAATTTATAAGCATACTTAGATATGTTA
The DNA here is from genome assembly GCF_019279795.1 of Protopterus annectens. Lineage (NCBI taxonomy): Eukaryota > Metazoa > Chordata > Ceratodontiformes > Protopteridae > Protopterus > Protopterus annectens. The sequence goes on from NC_056725.1 coordinate 1,042,306,062, forward strand.
CCGATACATGCAACAACATACAAATTGCAGAAGGAGTCATTACTGGGTACATTGCGGGTGTTGCGAAGAGCACTTCTGCCTAACATCAAAGATTGAAACGATACTAATTTCATGAACTGTAATCATACTTTGACTTATGAATGGTGTGCATTCCTATCATGGTACTAGAAACCAAAAGGACTTTTGGAGAAATTAAAAAAGTGAGAAGACACACTGATGCACCACTCACCAGGCTGAGTAAGGAAAGGATCACAGGCTGAGTAAGGAGAGGATCATATTTAGTTGCCTATCGGATACCAGGATTTGCCAAATCCTACATGCACTCAAGAGGTTGTATCGCAAGTACACACATGATGCAGTCATAGCACACATGGAAGTAAATGACTTGAGACATACCTCCCTGGACTATATGAAAAGAGACATGATGAAACTCTTTGATTATGTGATCAAGGCAGCATTTTACTATCACCAACAATGATGCTGAAATATGAAAAAAAGATTATTGATTTCAACAATTGGTTTAACTTCTGGTGTCATTCAAGGGAGGTTCAACATGTATATCAACCTGGGAAGAGATAGTAGGCAGTCCTAACTGCTTTGCTAGAGATGACCTGCACCTGTTTTCCCAAAGCTTTCATATACTGGCTAAAACATTGTCCATCCCATCGTTCAACTTAGCCAAACAGATTCTGGATAACATAATGGTATTGCTGCTCATCTCTAGGGGCCTCCACAAAAAATCTCACTACACGCACTGTTTACCCTGGAATGGATATATGTATCATCACAGAGATATGATTAAAGACAACTAAGCACCCTGTTGGTTCAGGGTTTCAAGTCTTACCACACATGTTGGCCTACAGAACAAGACAAAGACACTAAAGGCAGAGATGTCTCTACATTCATAAAACAAAATTTCACCTCCAGGCTTATTAGAAAAGATAACAAACCTAGAATTCTTCCATGTGTAAGTTACTATTAAACTTCTTATCACATCACAGCTGACTATAGGACATTCTCTAACATTGGCCCTAACCTCCTACCTGACTAGTATTGAGTCCCTATGAATTAGGCTAAACACCATTCTCCCATGGGACATCAACTACTCTTCCATCAATTGGGAAACGTATACATCCCCCTAACATGAATGTACAGAGATTTCTGGACTTTAACACTCTGGACCAGTTAGTCTGCTTCCCAACTGGGAAGACAAAATCCTGGACTTGACCCTCACCAATATGGGACAGTTCTGTTCCTCACCAGTTCCAACTTTCTCCCTAGTTAAATCAGGACATAAATTAGTCATATTCACCATAAAGCTGAAGCCAGAAACATCTTCAAATACTTCAGTATTTAGAGAGTATGTGAAGGCTAATCTACTAAATTCAGCACTCCCTTCCAACCTGACCCCACTACATATGAAGAATCCTTAATTATCAAAGTCTATGCATATGTGAATAACTGAATAGATGCATCTGTCCCCCTCTAAAGTAAATCACAATCTCAAATTTAAAATAAACCCCTTTGCTGTAAGCCAAGTATAAATGGGCTTTACAAAATATGCGCGCACACACACACACACAAAAATCATTGCATGCGATAATAAATGATACCCTCAAAATGTAAAAAACAATCTTGCTAAATTTAAAAAGGAACTCCGGTCCCTTATCAAATCAGCCAAAGCAAGATATGAGGTAAAAATAACCACTCGGGTAAAAGACAATCATAAGTCCTTCTTTAACTATGTTAGAAACCTCAGAAACAATTCCCAGCACTGCACAGAGCTGATAGTAAATGATGTGACCTACTCAGACCATGAGGACATAATCAATCTACTTGAGGATACATTTAGCTGTAACTTCATTCTCTACCTCTTGTTGCATTCCCAGATCACATATGCACATCTATACACTCTCTCAAACCTCCCAAGCACAAGTCTTCAAAGCACTTTCCAGTGACAAGAGCACAGCTTCTGTGAGACCATATAGCATACTAGACTGCCTACTGGTCAATCTTAAATGGGGCCTGTCAATGTCGGCCTTCAAAACAGGCTTTTTGCTGGATGAATGGAAAACAGCAACTGTCATCACCATGCACAGAGGTGGGGCATTAAAAGACCTGAGAAATTACAGGCCTATAGGGTTGACCATCCACATCTGTAACGTTGTTGAGAGGATCATGATGAATTAATAAACACAGATATGGGTAATGCACTGATTCTTGACCCAAGAGGATTCTGCCTGTTTTAACTTGGTTGACTTCTTTTGAAAAGGTTACTGAAACAATGGATGAGGGATAATTGGTACTCGCCATATATCTAGACCTCGAGAAAATGTCTGACATCATCCCACACTCTGGCATTGTTGATAAACTCTCCCAGCTAAATGTTAATCCCTTTAACTCTTTGATTAGTAAACTGGGTCACAATTATAACCTAGACCATTGGCGACTAGGCATCTCTACCTCCTCCAAAACATCTGTCACTAGTGGTATACCCCCCAGGGTTCGGCACTCAGGCCACTCTTCTTTGGCATTTACTTATCAGAAGTCAAAGCTAATGTTAAGAAAACAGGAGGGGTATCCTTAATTTATCCAGGTTTGTACAGTCTCTCTCCTTATTTAGACAACAACACAAAATATCAAAATTCAGAAGTACCAGTATCACTGCTAAAGTTTAATAATAGTAAAAAAAAAACTGTTTTTCTACATCTATATCCCACCTGGAAATAAAATAACTTTAGAAGAAATTCTGTCCTGGACAACTAATTATATACCTTAGAAAAAAAGTATCCAAGGAGATGGAAATAATGACTGGCAAAACCATACATCCGACTTTCCCCTCAGTCTTTATAGTAACATGCAACTTATCATAGATTTAATAATACCAACAGTAAAGGTGCAATTCTAGACTGTATACTGACCTCTGATCCTAGTAAATTTACAACCTTTAGAACCTATCTAAACTCACTTATCAACAACCTTATAGCTTATATCCATAGAAATACCACCCACCAACCACAGTCATCAACTTTAGAAAGGTTAAGACTCATTCATCAATACATTGAAAGCCTTTAATTGGTCTGTCCTAGAAACTCTTTCACTCAGCAAAGCAGGCATTACTTTTAATACCTTACTCTTAAATACTCGAAGCAGTCACATCCTACTCTGCACAAAAAAATGTCAGCATTAACCCTCCACCAAGAGAATTGCACAATCTGAGTAAAAAAAAAAGTTAACCTAGATAAAAAGAAAAAACAATGTAGCCATCTACAACTGCAACACAATTTAAAAAATTCTGGGCATCAATATGTAATCTGTTAAACCACATAAATTTATTACCTGTCGCAAACTTTGCAACGTCAATCCTGAGGCTTTTAAAACTCTTATCTCAACAGTAAATTGGAACTTCCTGCCCCATCTTCCACATGATGAAGCAGTCTAAGCTTTCAACTCAACTTTCCTTAACATCATAAACTTAATAGCCCCACTCCAAAAATAAGGCTAAAAGCTAATATATCTCCTTGGCTATCCAAAACTACCTGCACCTTTATGAAAACCAGAGATAGGACCTGGAAAACATAGATACACTCTAAACACCTTGACGACTTACAAAGGTACAAATAACTAAGAAATCAGGCAAAAAAACTCATCAATAGAGACAAAAAAGATTTTTACCACCACCCACCAACAACTCTAAAATCTGATCCAAAAAAATTCGCAATTGACCAAATACTACATCTTGGCAACCCTACCTCACCCAACCCATGTCCTGACAAATCACCAGAAGAAACAGTCAACACCTATTTTATAGAATCAGTATCTAAATTATTTAACCCCAACCCTCACCTCTCAACCTCCAATGCTCCCAACTGCCCTAAACATTCTTCATTTGCTAACTCTCCAAACACTTTCTCCCTTAAACCTGTTCCCACTACCTACATCAAAACTCTACTCGCAAAGCTAAAACCATGCTCTTTATCTGTTGACAGCATCCCATCATACTCTTTCCAAATAGCTGCTCACTCTTGTGCTCAGTACATATCCATCCATAATCAATCGCTCCATCTCTGAATCCAAAGTCCCATCAATCTGAAAATAATTCTATACTCTACCTATTCACAAAGGAGGTAACTCCTCTGAAATCTCCAACTTGAGGCATATTGCTATACTTTCCCCTCTCTCTAAAGTCTTGGAGAAATGTGTACATAAACAAGTCATGCAATATCAGAAGAAACACTTCACTCCTACACAGCATGGTTTCCAGCCTAAACATAGCACCACTATTGCTCTGCTGTCTTTACTTAACACTATTTTTTTAGCCAGAGATGATCATAAACGTATCTCTTATTTATTCTTTGATCCCTCTAAGGCTTTTGACACTTGTTTCTCACTCTGTTCTACTGACAAAACTGTCTGACCTCAACTTCATCCCAGATATAGTTGCATGGGTCTCCAGCTGTCTCACCAGCAGACTGCAATTAGTGGGATGGCACTCTGCCCCATCTTCCAGTTAAAATGGGTATACCCCAAGGATCCATCCTCGGTCCACTTCTTTTTAATATCTTCACTAACTTACTCTATTCCTCCTGTCCACAGTCATCCATAATTCAATATGCAGATGACTTTACAGTCATAACCATTGCTAATTTTCCCTCTGAACTCTTATCTGCTAACCAGTCTTCTTTTAACTCAGTTGAGACATGGGTCTCCAATAACCAACTCATCCCCAACCCTAAAAAAACAAAACTATTCCTCTTTATTCATAAAACAGTTAATCACATCAAACCTTCCTTTACAATAAAGTCCCTCAACAACACCTGTATAGAAGTTGAAGGCAGCACAAAACTTCTCAGTTACCATAGATGATCAGCTAACATTTGACCTGCACATAAACAATTGTATCAGGAAAACCCACCAAAAACAAGGACTTCTGTATAGAAATAAAATATTTCTCATCCCTGAAGCCAGGGTTACTCTCACTCATGCATACCTTTTACTCTGCTTAACTTATTGCTCTCAAATTTTCACAAATATAAACTCCTCTGTACTTACAAAACTTGAGTCACCCTATCACAAGACAGCCAGATTTGCAGCTCAACAAACCTATAAATCCCACCACTCTCTCCCTAAAATACACTGGCTTGAACTACCTCACATACTTCTGTTCTCACAGCTCCAAGTCATACACTGAATTCTATATCAGCCAGCCTATTGTCCAGCACTATGCTCCCTCACCTCCCACTACTCCCCTACAAGAAATCTCCGGAGCTTAAACCAAGATCTTTATATAGCTATAACTCCCCAAGTCTAAATCTGGGTGCAATACATATAGCTACCACCCCTCTATAGCATAGAACAATCTCCCTCTTGAAATCAGAACTCTTACACGTCCCAAACAATTTAAATCCACTACAAAAGAATAGTTTAAAAGACAATGGACTTGCCACTGTTCTCACCCCCCCTGAATTTATCCTTCTTACAGAAATACATTCCTCTCCTCTCTCTCCACTGTTATAACCATCCCTATTACTTCTTACCTAATCCATCCTTCCCTTCTCCTCTACCCTTTCCTTTTCTCTATATTATCACCTACTAAGTATTGATATAGTCATATAATAATATCTTATTTTGCTGTTGCTTACATATTATCTCCCATGCATCTGCATCTTTAGTTTTAACACAGTACTGATGTTTGCTTTTCACTTTAATGCACATTGTATTTCATATCTTCTAAAATTACCTGGAACTGTAAAATGTGTATTATATGGAGCTTTTCTCCATGGGCCACTGCTGAAAAAGGACTTTTAGCCCAGCCAGACATTCCCGGTCCACAAATGTAAAATAAAAATGTAAAATAAATAAAAAATATACCCAGGCTCAAACAAGGAAACCAACCCTTTTCATGATAGCTCCCAACTAGAAACTGCAACACTATTCAATATCTATATCATAGAAAGCATTACTTTTCTAACTAAAGTTTCACTCCCATTCAGTGCTTCTACTATCCCATCAATAACACACAATCCTAAAAATTCGGCAACAGATTAGAGCAAAAACAACATTCCTAATACACCATACACACTACCACTTCCCTTAACCCACCCCAGCTTCCCCACAAGTGCTTAATTCAACCTCTGTACCCATTACTAGCAACTTCCACATAGGACTTGTCACCATATGAGTTATAAAAATGTTCTACTGAGACTCACCTGCAGCTGACAGCCTCTTACCTGAATACCTAAAGATGCATGCCAATGTCATATACCCATTCTCTATCCTTATCAATAGCTGAATCCTATATATCCTCACTATGGAAAAAATCCCATATTATTCCTCTTCATAAAAGTGGCATCTTGGCTGACATCTAACTTTTGGTTAATTACAATGTTATCACTTCTCTTAAAAATTCTTAAAAGACGTATTCATAAGCAAACCCTCCACTATCTCGTACAAGAATTCCTCTTAACATTCACTCATCTGTCCAACTCACAGTACAGCTACTGCTCTCCTCTCATCCCAGACACCATAGGCAAATATAGGGACTCAGGCAAACTTGCCTTTTCTTTATTGTTTGACCTGTCAACGGCCTTCTATACAGTTTCTCACCCTAAATATACACTGTTTCATCTTGGAGTACCCCCCTTTTTATTACTGTGGTTTGATAACTATTTAACTGACAGGCTACAGTCTGTAAAATGAATGAAGTACCATCTTGTGAATCCGGCGGTTTGTTTGTTTTGATTTAGACGTGTCTTCCACGCAATGCCTTGCCATATTTTTTCTGAAACAGCTGCATTTTGACTTGTTTTGGCTGCTACAACTGTGCATACTAAAAGCTTAGAAAGTGTTCTCATCGCAGCTTGCTGCTTTACCCATTGCTCAAGGAACATTTAAAAAAAATTATTTTTCATATACTGTCGTTGCATTCTGTTGGCGTTTAAATGACAAGCAATTTCTGTTAGATTTTTAACACAGAAATAAACGTATTCGGTTATTTAACATTTCTTTTATTAGAAACGCCTTTGAAATTCTGGTTATTGCAGACTCCTAGTTGAGTTGCACTGTTTATTTATTCATTTATTATTGATTCTTCATTATGCATTAGAGATGTGTACTCCTTACTACCTTTTCTGTTGAGGAATGGATATTATATTTGTATATACTTAGTTGCAAGCATTACTTCATTTTATTTATCACAAGATTCTGTGAGTTTTGTTTTACCCTACGAAAAGTTGTTTGCTAAAATGTATTTTAAGGGAAACAAACAGTATTTACACTTGATTAGGTTCATGAATCTTCACTAAGACATTCTTGGTTACTTTTATCAAGTTCATGCTTCTTTTTTGAAAACTTTTTTTATGTTTAACACCCTGTCTACACTAAGTGGACATTTATTTATGCTTTTAATGTAATACAACTTTAAATGTGAAGGTATGTCAGTGGGTTCAATTAAGGCAGCTGTTTGTAATTTTGTAACACACACCCCATTTTTTTGGGTTTTAAATTGTGTTGGATAATTTTTTCCTTTGTCTGAAGAAGTCTTCCTACTAAGGGAGACGAAAAGTGCTTTACTTTTACATTTCCTAATAAACCTTTGGAGTTTTACACCTGCTGGTTCGGAACCTTTTGGTTTGTTTTTTGACAGTTTGTTTTTCTTCAGGTTTGGAATTACTCTGTAAAATGGCAGAATAATCTCTCCCTCCATACCTGCAAGTTTCTTCTGGTGTACCCCACAACTCTTTTCTTGGTCCCTGTCTTTTTAATATCTTTAACAATGACCTCTATCTCCATAGGTCCAGCTGCTCTTATACAATATGCTGATGATTCTATGCATATATGTCCATCTAATAACTTACCTCAATTCCTACATATCTTACAAGAAGCTTTTTTTCACAGTTCAGAAATGGCCCTATAATGCACAGCAACTTCTCAGCCCAAAAAAACAAAAAAAAAAAAACAAAGCTACTGCTATTTTCACCAAATCACACATAAAAGATAAGATTTCAAAATCTTTTCACTAAAGAAAACTGAAATTTCAATCTCCCATACAAAATTTCGTCCATAAAAACATCCACCAAAAACACACTTAACATTACATGCATTCTCCCATTTATCTTCTATGGTGCACTCATCCTAACCAATCTTCAGGCTACAGTTAAAAATAAGCTGGAGGCATGCTTATAATAAGGTTGTAAAATATGTCACCAACAAACAATACCACAGCCACCACTATATTGCCCTGAAGGCTTTGAATCGCCTTGAACTGCCTCACCACCTTATCTCCATACACATTATTCAGAAAGTTGATGACCACCCTACTTGTATTCCTATTTCTGCAATCTTATCACCACAGTAGACTACTTCAGTCTAATAAACAACATTCTCTCAGCATATATAAACCTCACAAATCTTCTGTCTAAAGTCTCTTCTCATACTCTGTTCCTAAAATTAGAATTATATCCCTTTGCAAATTAGATCTACCTCTAACCTCTCAAACAAGTTACTAAAAGACTACTTAAATAAAACTTGTCTCTGCCCATGCACTACCCTAGGCTGATCTAGTCCCTCCCACCTTCCACCACCAGCATACTTTGACTATGTTCAGAGAGAAGAAATTAGTAAAATCTATTTCTTAGACAAAGAATCAATATATTTTTGCCTAGGCTATATTATCTAGTCATCTTCATACCAGAGCGTGTACTTGGTATGTTTAATGTCATCTCTATGAACTGTAACTTGTGAATACTTTATCTATTGACAATGTTCTTTTTTAGCTTGTTGTAACAGTCCACATATTTGCATTATGTATGCATAGGTTCACACTGTATGAACTGAAGCTGTATGTTTACTTAGTTAATATGTCATTCTTCGGTATCAGGCTTTGTAATAATTTTATAACTGTAACCATATTATGTCAATGTGGAGCTTTTCTCTCTGGGCCTCTGCTGAAAAATGAGATAGCCTAGTCTGACCTTCTCAGTAAACAATATCAAATCAATAAATTAATTAAATAAATACATTAAGGGTTTATGGTTTACTAAGTTTGTAGATAATGTAAATTTGGTACAATCATAAACTCTCCAGAGGACAAACCAAAATCCTGCAGGAGGGCCTTTCACATATAAATAGCTGGTGTCATAAGCATGGACTACAACTAAATGCCAAAAATGCTTAATAGCCTCCTATGTCCATATGTCACCATGTAATTATCACACTGACTACCCTCCCCTGAAAATCATCATTTTGGACCTGGGAACCTGTATGGAAAGCAAAACACCCTTTGATCCCTATCAATCAACTATTGTAAGGAAAGTTTTTATTTATTTTTTTTTCATTGCATGGCTTATTAGTGAGGCTATGGGTTCTAGTTACAGGGGTGTGATCAATCTTATTAGTGAGGCTATGGGTTCTAGTTACAGGGGTGTGATCAATCCATTCCTTTTATCACTTATTAGTATGATCATTGAATACATTGCCCACTACAACTTGAATGATTACAACATTTTAACCAAGAAAATAAAGGGCCTAAATCATAAAAACTACACTGACTATCTCAAATCCTTGTCTCTTCTTGGTATCATTCAGGCTAATAAATGGCAACCACTGCCTTGCAAAATGAGACGCAGCAGACCCTATCATCTCAGATCTACTGCACATGCACAATCCTGTGGTGACATAAACGCTCACTCAAGAGAGGTGAATCTCTTCTACAACATAAGTATAACATGTTGGAGGGATAGACATATACCACAAAGAATATCACTTCTTTGGAATCGTCTTTCTTTTCACATAGAGCAAAGTACTTTCCTTACTCTATTCATACTTATTCTAGATGAATGGATGGGAAGTTGTATCTGTTTTATCAGCCTTGTCCCTTATGGATGAAGTGAAATGTAAATATTCTGCCAGCTTTGTGTTATTCATACTTAAATTGCAAGGTCAAAATTGTCATGGGAGTCTAGCAAGTACGTGTGTGTGTGTGTCCTGATATAATTTGAATTTTACTGTGATCAATATATATATCGTCAACCCACTTTGTGAGTGAGGAAAACAGCCCCCCATGTCCCCCTAATAAAAAAAAACACTAGTTTTTGTTGCACGTTCAGATGATTAGCCTTGGAGTATGCACTGTAGTGTGTCAATGTGTTTTTCTTGATTTTAAGCACATCGACTTTTCCATGGATCAACTATTATATAGCTATATCTATTTTTATATCTTTTTGCATGTATGTATGTAGAGAGAGACCGGCATAGGTATCTATTTATCTATAGAGATATAGATCTCTGATTACAGTCACTTTTCTTGAAAAAATTGTGATCAAATCACACAATGTCAATCAAAATCTATTGAAACTCAACTTAGTGACCCTCTGAAATGGGCTTTATCTTCGATCCTTGGGGAGGGTCCCTGTTGCTTTTTCTAATCCAGTTTCGATGGTCTGTGTTTGAAGTCCTATGAGCTGATCACAATTCATTCAAGACAAGAGACTGTTAGCATAGGAGAAGGGTACAACACTTAGATGCACGCACAATACACTGAGCTGCACAATACACTGAGCTGCTCTAGTTTTAACAAGTGCAGTGTACGGTGCCTGACTTAGTTTAGATAAATTGACATAGTAAACACCTCAGCAGCACAGACAACAAAGAAGCAACATTAAAATGGTCAAAAGTCTCAAACACCATGCCATCAACACTCGGCCTTCTTTGCTAACATTCTCTATAATTAACCTTTTCAAAGCGCATAAAAAGCCCGCCTCTTCTGCTCAACCATATGTACAGTAATTTCTGATGAAAACATGCCTGTTTTTCTGCAGCATGTGCAGTGTTCAGATTTAACGTTTATATCCTTTTCTGGCCAGATGTAACCCAACTCAATTAACTACGGTATGATAATATAAGCAAATAGGTTCTGTTCTTTGAGCTGGTTGACATGAATGTAAATATGATGGTTTCTCAGAAAAAGTGCTTGTTGTTTCGGAAAATAAGAGTCCTGCAATGCTCCAGTTATGTTCAGTTATGATAAGAATTATTGACAGTGACATAATTTAAATCTGACTGAAGAAATCTAAATTCTTGAGAGGGTTACAGTTTAAATCTGATTGAATAAATCAGTACATAGTTAACCTAGGAGGTCTGTAGTCTTCCTGATAATGTTTTTTTCTTCATTAATTATGTTGTGGTTGTACTGTGCATGCATGTCTTTCTAGCCCTTACAGATATTAAATTTTATAGAAATTTTATAGAAAAGTAAAGGAAGATTAATAAAGTCTATTATATTTAGAAAAGAGCAGTTTATATAACAGAACTATGGATCCGCTATCTTCAGTGCTCGTAGCGTAATTCTTAGCTGCATTAAAATACCAGCAGCAGATTTGCAAACCTACATCTAGACTGTTATATAAACAGTATCAATAAAATAGGCATAAGTATCCTGCATTAGCTGCATTTGACAACTATGAGCACCTTCAGCAGAACCTAGCTGTTAATATCTTGCTATAGAAGGAAGAACTCAATGTGAATTCCCTCAGCTGCCTAATTAGATTATTATCTAGTAATGCATTCTGCCTGTTGGTATGTCTGGCATTCCTGAATGCTATGACAGAAGTTAAGAGATTGAAAATCAATATCTCGTTTTACCTCAGAAATGAGGCTCCACTTGGTTTCAGTCTATTATGTGTCACATTTCCTTTTGTGTGTTTATCTGTTTTCCAGTTATCTGCAATGGCCACCAGGTAAGATGTACAGTATTTGGCCGAATGAAAGAATGAAAGGATTTAAATGATGCATTCAGTACATGGTCACTTCACTAATTAATGCTTACAGTTAAAAGTAAGCATAACAAAGTTATATTTACTGTCCTTTGCTATTTATTACAACACACATTTTTAAATGATTTCTGAATTTTATTAACCTTTGAATTTTCAAATCAAGTACAGTCAATAGCTGCTTTTCATGCGATGACAGGATTGACAAGGCTGTATAACTCCCATAATTCATAATGCTTAAAGCTAACGTTAGACTTATTCAAGCCTAGCACTACTATGAAAGGTTAAGTTTTGGACTGGAGAAAAGTGGTGCAGTGAGTATCATTGTCACTTAACAGCAAGACTTTCTTCAGATCATTTCATGATGAGAATGTCTGATGTGTGGAGTGTACATATATGCTCTCCTTGTGTCTCTGTCAAGTACTCTGGTTTTGTCCCACATACCAAAGACATGCAACAGGTAGATTGATTACTCTTAAATTCTCCAAAGATTGTGTGTGTGTGTGTGTGTGTGTGTGTGTGTGTGTGTGTGTGTGTGTGTGTGTGTGGTTTTCATGTGATATGGAAGAAAGGCCTTTCAACCTACTTCCATTCCTTACTTAGTAAACTCTATGAATGTCAGTAGCTATTCATTGGGTCACTGCAGAGATTGGATATGACATGACAGAAATAGATGGATTAAAGTGAGAGTTAATTTAAGCTGACAGTTTGGAGAAAGGTAACATTTCAGTTGTGGTGTTCTTTGTAAGATTAATGTTGCAATATGTAAGTAGCAAATCTTAGTGACAGTGTTAACAGTGACTTGATAGGGTAGTTGCTAGTAGTCACACTAATCTTATGATGATTTTCAGCATGATTTGGCAACTTGTTAATATACACCATTACAATTTTAGAGCTGTGAGCTACTTCTAACTGTAGCACTTTTAATTGTGACAGCTTGAATTCGAAGAAGGAAAACTTCCTATTTTTCTTTGTAGACAGACATGATCCTCTGCAGGTTACCAATGTCATAACACTTTCCTTAGGGCTAATTAATGCCTATACTAAGTGTAAACTGTGTATACCATTCTGAGTGAACAGACAACAAGTGTGACTCGCACTTTATTCCTCCTAATTTTAGTTTTCCTTCTGATGTTCCTGCAACCTTAAATATTTAATGGGGTTCCTAAAGGTTACCACACAAGTACACATAGTGTAATGTTTCTCAGTGATAGAAACAGCAAATATTATGGTAGGGACATTATTGAATACAGAATGTGTACTCGTAGTGTAGGCATGGCATCACAAACCATTCAAATCAGGGAAATTACATGGTTTCACAGGACTGGAGCCAGGTTAAAGGTCTCAAGACAGGTTTTAGGAAAAACTGGGACCACTGACCTCCTAATCCTAAAGGTTTTAGCAGGGTATAAATCACTCAGAGCTCCTGTTCATAAAGGTTACCCAGATTATGTAGGGGCCCATAAATAAGAAAATGTTAAAAGCACAGTTTGGCAACCAATGCAGATCCCCAGAGTACAGGGATTATATAATGGAAGCCAAGTCATGAATTATATAATGGAAGCCATGAAGGTGGCAAAAAAAAAAAACAAAACTCAAAGGTAAAATGCTTTGCAGTAATCAAGGCTGGAACTCATCAGGGCTCAAACACAAAGCCTTCAGATGGAATGTGATAGTTAATTTCTGTAATATTGTTCAGATGAAATAAGATGTCTTGATAACAGCTGAAACAAGGTCCTTTAGTGACAGCTTATTATTTTAAAATCACATCCAAGTTTCATCCTGAAAACTTAGATTCCACTCAGTCTCCCCAAACCTTCTGTGTGGGGGATCAACATGTGACAGTTGGACTGTTACACAGACCTGCATCATTGTTGCCGTGTTAGTTAATTCTGTTGTTGGTCATCCACTGAATGATGGAATTGAAATAATCATTATGGGAAAAGGGAAGCTAAAAATGCCATCAAAATAGCACTGACCATTTATACCACTCCTTAAAATGACCTTCCATCTTGAAGTATGTACCCTGCTAACAAGAGCAAAGTGACTATTAACTCATTATGTGCATCTTTTGCACTATTTGCTTTGTTTACAGTTAAGGAAAATTCCTGTTAACCTATAATGCCGTCACTTAGTTTATATATTGTCTTCAGTTATACTTCATCCAAACTATTTACAAAACTAGGTTCACACAGACTTCAGATAAAGGTAAATTTGTTTAAATTCACATCCTGAATTTTAAACAGGTGTATCCTGAATTTTAAACAGGTGTATTCATCAGGCAGTCTTGTTTCCTGAACAATACCAGATAAGATATTTTCTAGGAATAAGGTAAGAGCTTGTTAAGTTTCTTTATATTTTCTTTAATTTCTTTAATTGGGATTTTCTTTAATCAGGATTAAATCCAAAGATTTCTTTAAAAGTGCTTTTTGCCTCAGGTAAGTAGTGAATTGTGTAGTTTGTTCCTCTATAAAAGTTAGAATTGCTGGGTAGCACCCTTGAAATTTCATGTTTTATTTATTTATTTATTACTTATGCACAATAAAATACTCTTCTGTCTGTCTTGTTTAATTTGTAGGGGAAGGTGTTGAATGAAACTAACTTTAATTTCTTGTCAGATAAAGGTTTTTTTTTTTTTTTTGCGGTTAATACATTTTTAGCTACATCCTAATATTTAAGTATCTTAATGTAAATTTACCTGGGTTAATCACTGTAAGGTGATGTTCTAGCTGCTCTGTGGGCTCTTTCTATGACCATTTTTACCTCTGTTGAATCACTGACCAATAATGCTGTAAAAATATTTTGTAGGGTTTTAATCAATGATTGTTGTTCATATTTCTCACTGAGACCCCTGATAAGAATATAATTTCAGAAATCACTACTTTATTATAGGTGGAGACTGTAATTCAGTTACAGACCCCCACAGAGGCAGATCCAGTAAGTCAAGATCTTATAAATGTAATGCCTCTTTGGCATTACTAGATCTTACAACTGAGTATGAGTTAATAGATCCCTTTCTAATGAGTACAAACAATCCCGCAGAGCTTAGATAAACCTTCTATTCATGTTACCATAATTCATGGGCTACATTGGACTTTTTTTAATTATCAACTAAATTGAGGAAATTATATTACAATTTAAAACTGAACCAAGATATTTCTCAGATCATTCTAGAGTTAATTTAGTAAAAAAGAGGTTCAAATGGTCTCCAATGAAATGTCAAATATAATTACACCTTAAATCTAACTCTTCTATATATATATATATATATATATATATATATATATATATTTATATATCCTGGGCTACATTAAAAACTCGACTGATTACTTTTATATAAGTAAGGCATCCTTTTATAAGAAAAAAATATAAATCTAAAGAAAAATAATTAAACTACAAATACTTAGAACTTGAAACAATGTATCTATTAACTACAGCAAAGATTTTGAAGATCATGCTGAAACACCTGTGAAAGTTAAACATTTTAGATATTTCACAAGTTTCATGTTATGAAACCAAATGCTTAGCCAAATATGCTGAATGGGCATAAGCTACATCTAGAACATTGGCAAGAGAAAAACCTGTGAAAGTTAAACTTTTTAGATATTTCACAAGTTTCATGTTATGAAACCAAATGCTTAGCCAAATATGCTGAATGGGCATAAGCTACATCTAGAACATTGGCAAGAGAAAAAACAAACAGAGAAGTTTCCCATCGACATCAATAATAAAAGAAATTACGTATAAAGATAACTCAGTTCATACCAATGAAGAGATTATATGTGTTTTTGAAACTGTCTATTCACAATTATATTGTGGACATTCCAGCACCTATGAAAGTAATGGCATAACTCACTATTTAAATAACATCTCCCTTCCTAAATTAAATTCAGAACAGAAAGAATAATTAGCAGTGACGATTTCACTATAAGAACTCCAAAATAATATTAAAAAAATAAAAGGGCAATAAACCAGGTGCAGATATCAAAGCTTTACTTTTTTTTCTCAAATCTTAACCTACAAAACTAAAATCTACATAAATCACTACTGTTCCCATTAGATAAAAGTTATACACCAATGGCTGAGTTATAGAATGATATTAAAATGTGCTTATCCTTAGAATACTTGTATATTGTGTTTAATGAATATCTAAATTTACATTCGAAGAATAATATTATGAAAACCTAGTTAAACATCAAACATGAAATTAGAAAATGGATCCATTTAAGTTTCTCCTTTCTTTCAAAGATTGCTGTAATTTAAAATTAAGGTTTCTTGTAAATGGTCTTCCATTGACTTCTTCCTTTCAAGTATTATATTCTGTGTGTTTTTTTTTTTTAATGATCACACCCATCTTAAGTACATTCATCTATTCACAAAAATCAACTGAAATAACATACAATAAGTTAATAACTAGGTGTTGAATCTCCTTGACTTCTTCTCATATCACCTAATTATAAATTCAAACAGACTCTTAAACATAGTAAACTAATCCACAATGGAGTCTGAATTGTTGGTGGTGGATAATAAACTGTAGCATAGCCTATTAAAAACATACAAATGCAACCCCTTAGCCCTTTTGTTTTCAAAACAAAAGAGCATCACTCAAGATTCACAATTTTTTGAGATGGATTAAAACTACTGCATAGGCTGTTAAACATATCTTGCCTGTTTAATCTTTTAAATTAAAACCCATACATCAAATTAAATAATTAAATGTTAGCTGTTTCAACTGTTCTACTTATCAAAGAAAAGACAGTTTGGAACTTTGTCTCACAACAAACATCATCAGTTGAAAAGCCAAGAATAAACATAAGGTTGCTAGAAGGAAACCTCTCCATTTTAAATCAAATTAATTATATAATACTGTGTAAATATAAAAACTATCAGATAACTAGCAGTGCAACTCAAACTGTTATTCAGCTACAGAGTACACTGTTGTCAAATAAGTATGCATTATAATCATGTAAACTCACTAAAATTATTAAACATGGAGATATTTTTACACTCCTGTTGGTTATAGGTTCATAGGTTGGTACTAGGCTATCTGCCCGAAGGCATTTATAAGCCTAGCCAGAATGTGTTGGCTTTCACCGCCCCCTTAGATTAGTTCTCTGTGCCTCTGTCTAGCAGAGCAACTGAAGTGATCCCAGAGGTAAACTTTGTTTCCCATCCACTCATCAAGGTTTCTTTTGAAGAGTGTCAGAGAGGAGCTCTGCCTAATGTAGATTGGGATCTTGTTCCAAAGCATGGGAAGTCTCTGGGACAGGAATCTATCCCACCAGCATGTCCTATTTATTGTTGTGGTGAGGATTAGATCCCTATGGCCTTGTATGTCAGGCAGAGATCACCTCTGAGTAGGCGGTATGCAACAGAGTACAACTGGAGTTTCTTCAGTCGAGCTGCATAGGGCATCTGTTTGAGGCCAGTGATCCTCTTGGTGAGGTACTTCTGTGGTCCAGCCATTGCAGGTGTCTTGTAAGGTACATCCCAGATGGGGTGTTATGATGGGTCTGATAAGTGGTGAGCAGAGGGGCACAATGACCTCTTTTAATCTGGATGTGAACCCTTTTTCACATAGAAGGATGTTCTAACCACTTTGGCAATGTGATTATCAAAGTTATCAAAGGTGAGATTACTATCTACTTGGGTCCCCAGACCCCTTATGTCTCCCATATTTAGGGGAATACCACCTATGTGGTAGTTTGTGGGTACTTTGTTTTTTCCAAAGGGGATGACTATGCACTTTTTGGCATTTAGCTTGAGGCCATGATATTGACACCAGGTATCCGTCACAGTGAGACCCTTTTGGAGGATGTCTGTGTCAGCCAGAGAGTCAATTATAGCCCCTAGTTTGCAGTCGTCTGTGAACTTGGTCAGCCATAGTCCTCCTGTGCTTGCCTGTACCTCTGAGAAGTATATGCCGAACAGGAGGGGCCCTGGGGAACGCCACTTGTAACTGGTTTAGAGTCGGACCTAGCTCCCACAACTCTCACTATGTGGGTTCTGTCTGTGAGTCAGTTGGCAACCCATCTTGTGACATAGGGGTTTATGTTAAGACTGGTGAGCTTGTCTATAATACCAAAATGGGGAATGGTATTGAAGGCCTTAGCAAGGTCTAGGTAGGCAGTGTGTACCACCTTTCCCTCCTTTACTGTCTCAAAGAAGTCCACCAGGTTTAAGAGGCATGTTCTGCCCTTCACAAAGCCAAACTGGGTGGGGTCCAGTGTTTGGAGGTTCCCACGGTCTCTGTTAATGAGTTCTATGATTATGCGCTCCATAGACTTGCAGACCAAGCTAGTCAGGCTTATAGGGCGATGGTTCCCGGGGTCTGTTGTGGCTCCACCTTTGTGGAGTGGAATAACCATTGCTGTGTGACACTCTATGGGTATGTAGCCTGTGGAGAGGCTGAGTTTGAACAGTGTGTTTAGATGAGGGGTTAGTTCATCTTTGAGCTCGTGCAGTACGCAGCCTGGGACACTGTCAGTTCCCATTGATGCTGTGTTTTTGGCTTTGGAGAGGGCTGTTTTAACCTGAGTGTCTATGATTTCAGGGACTCTACATTCTTCTGCTATGGTTATAGTCCCTTTTGGGGGTGAAGTTTGCACTGAACCTGTCTGTCAGGATTTTGGCGATATCGGTCGGTTCAGTGTATTTTGTGCCATTCTGCACTAACTCCGAGCAGATCTGAGCATTGCCACTTAGATTCTTGACATAGCTAAAGAATGCCTTGTGGTTATCTTTGGAGTCCTTGGCAATTTTTCTTTCAAAGCTCACCTTGGATGATTTTATGAGGGATCGTAGTTTCTTGCTGATACTGATCAGGGATGCCTTCCCTTCTTGGGATTTTAGTCTTTTCTGTACTAGTTTCCTCCTTCTATTGTATAGCTTGTTTATGGCAGGTGTCCACCAGACTGGTTTCCTTATCTTGGAGGAGTGAGTCTTGGTTTTGCTTGGGATGGCATGATCCATGCATTCTTGTAGCTGCCCGTAGAATGCATTAGTAAAGGATTTTGCAGCTTGGACCATGTTATCCTTCAGTATGGGGGCTTTGAAACTTTCCACCTCTGTCTTAAGTAATGTGAAGTTTACTTTTGAAAAGTTTTTCACGGTGGTTTTCTTGTCCATGGGTGGGGGTGGAATATGGATATCCAAAGTGATTTGTTTATGGTCAGATCTAACCAGCGAGGGGTTGACCTCTGGTGTGGAACACTGGTCGCTCATGTTGGTGATGACCAGGTCCAATATGTTGTCACCTCTGATGGGAGTGTTGACCAGTTGAACCAGGGTGTTTGAGTTTATAAAGTCTAGGAAAAGTTGGGCAAGGGAGTTAGTACTTGAGTAGTTCTCCAAGTTAATGTTTGGGTAATTGAAATCACTCAATATAAGGGTGTTTGGTAGGACCTTTATGTTTTGCAATGTTTCCAGAAATGCGGAATGGGGGTCCTGGGACATGGTTGGTAATCTGTAGCAAGCTACAATTTGAATTGCAGTTTTGCCCATTTTTTAGTTGCATATCATCATTGTGATGTAGGTGTACTGGTATAATATGACCTTGTGCCACCATGTTGGGTAACATGCACATACAAGTCATGTGCACACAAGCTTGTAGTAACTGAGTAGATTCCTTCAGTGTTTATATTGTACTTGTATATTGTGCATTACCCAGACATTGGTATGCTTCCTACCTATGCAGAGAGTTGCAATCCTTAGCTTTTATTTATATATGTATCATTTACTTCATATTCCATGTCATTGGTGTATGTGTGATGAGCCGCCTTTCAGTTTGGCTTATGTAATATCATCTCATGTCACATTGTCGTTATAAACGTAAACCAACACCTTTGTTGCGTCTAACATGGAGTGTGCTCTTTGACATATGAATCCCGTTTATCCCATGTTGGTAGTGTGTATACTTACTGGATTATTACACAACTGCATTACTCTTTTTCTGCAGTCCTGCTGTTTAGCAGTGTGCTTAGTTGTTTAGCCGTGGGGTTGGAGGTTCTCGTCTGCTCCTGGTTTTCCTTACCTAGATTTGATTGTCCTTGCTGTTGATTGACTTACACTTGCATTTAATGATCTCTGACCCACATCTACCATTGATCATAGTCATTCTGGTATGATTGTCACAGAGTATGCAACATCTCAACACTGCTTTGTGCATTGGTACATATGTTCTTGAGATGCATCATGTCCAATATGCATCTCCACCCCATTTGTCATTTTTTCTTCACCTATATGTGTGATATCTGTATACCTTCCCTGTCCTTTGTGTATTACCGACCTTTGTTTGTCATGTCTTGTGATATCCGTTACATGTTTGTACCGGACACTTTGTCCATCTCCTCTTTCCATGTCTTGTCCATTCCTGCTATATTCCAAAAATCAAAGACTGGGACCTATTCTCAACAAATAACAAAACAAAACAAAAACTTGCTATGCCCCTCTACCTCTCCCTCTGTCTTTCCTACTATATCATTCCTCTTGGTGCCCCCCTGCTTCACCCTAACACTACATCTGCTTTTGTATCACCCTAGTTTCTTGGATGTGTGCTTTACTTGTGTTGCTGATAAGTGTCCCACACCCATTGTTAGCACCAGTTAGCCATGGTGATGTGGCTGTGATTACCATTCCCCTTACTTATTTCATTTTTTTATTATACATTTTGTGGATTATGTTGGATTCTTCCAATTCTGATAGGTGCATTTATTATATGTCCATTTACATATTACAATGATATCAGTAATTGCTTGCAGATATTTGCCACTATTTGGAACTGCTGCCGATGCACTTTTGACTTCAGCTAGCAATTTCCACATGTTATTGACGTGTTCTGTTGGGCTTGTGTACTTTCTGAAGATGTGGCTAGGTAATGCACATATATTAATTTATGGACAATTTTCCTTCAATAGAAAATTGCTATATGGATGAATTTTACTTCAATACAAACCACCATAATTTGTAGAATTCCACTTAATCTATGGAATCCAGTCAAAATTAAAATGATGACAAAAATTGAATAATAGAAAAACAACAGTAAGAAGAAAAAACTAATTATAAACTTAGAGATGAAAAGTAAAAATCACACCAAGCAAAGGATTCCTGAATTTATAAGAATTTTGGGCCTCAAGTTCCAAAAAAAAAAAAAAAAACATGCAAAAACAAGTATGTGTATTAAGTCATCAGACTGTAAGATTTCAGAGAATACCCATTCAAAAGTACGTGTTAATGTGCTTTGTTCCATTTTTTTGATGGGTTCCATCAATGCATTTTTTTTGATGGAATGTGTCTCAATAATCTTGGTGTTTGACAAAACACATTATACTGTTATATAGATATCTATTTATGAGTGTGTGAATGTGTGTGTGCGTGTGTGTATGTATGTGTCTATAGATATCTCTGTATAACTATGTATATGTTTATGCGCACCTGTGGGTGATTGTGTGTGTGAATGTCTGTATATCTATAGGTAGATGGATAGATATGCTGGTAAAATTCAATAAGTTTGACAGGATGTTTGTTCATTAGAAAATTAAATTGATTAAAATAAATTGAAAATTAAATCAACTTAATTTATAAAATAATAGGTGTTCTGAAAGATTTTTTTCTGGCTTTTCTCATTACTTGGATTGTATGTCATTCATATCAACATGATTTCTCCTAAAGCTTCACAGTCAGATCTTCCCACAAAAAAGAACTGCTACACTTGGTTTCTTCTATATAGGAGTTATCCTTAAAAATGAAACCACTTCAAGCCAAGCTAGGTCTTATCCAAGATGACTGCAGTAAATGAGTTTACTGAAATCTGTGACAAAGCCACGGGGGTTCTATATATAGACTACATTAAATGGTACTGAGGAAAGAGTTAAAAAAGAGAATCATGTCTCTGTTCCTTTCCCTAGCCTAAACCCTATAATTTAACTTAGGAAAAAACTTGATTCATGAAGCTTGGTCCAGGTGCAAGTGTAGCGTTGGCATTCTAACGCCAAATATGGCCACCGAGCGATCCAGGTATGAGCTGTTTCCACGTGCACTACCTGCGTACGCTACGCCCGCACAACTCCCGGGCCCTGTATGCTAATTACCCCATGTGTAGCAGTGTAGCATGCAAATGAAGGTATGTAGTGATCCAGGAAGTGGTGCAGGCGTAGTGTAAGCATGCAGAAATGTAAACCGTAGAAAACCGTTTACATTTTTGAAAACATAAAATTGGAGCCATGACAGCCACCCAAACACATGTATTATATTGTTAATATATGCCAATGGCTACATATATAGCCATTGGCATAAAAAACATGTACAAAATATAAAATTAACATTTAATATATATAGTCTCACTATCGCGACGTGGAAGCGTAGGGCAGTGGTGCGCAAAGGGGATTGCAAGAAAAATATAAAATTATAGAATAAAATTGCAGTGAAACGCATATCACGATTTCCCCATAATAGTCAATGGCAGGCATGCTACACGATACCATGGTGCAAGGGTTGCTAATGGGCTGTGACAGTGTTATGCGCGGTAGCTAGGAATTAGTAGGCAATGCCATGCAAATGACAGGAGTAATAGTGAATCACATATTCCCCGTTGGTGTAAGGATGCACCTCACAGTGTAGCATTATAACACCGAGGTATGCCCTTGAGATAAAGATGACATCAAGAGAGGGGTGTGTCACCATTGCTGTAAGTACATTGGAGCATTGCTAATCCGGTTTGCCCCTAGCTAGGCAAAGCTGCAGGATAGGGGTGTGTTGAACTGGCCATAGCTATGCTTAGCTGAGAGTACACAAGGTAACCAAGTATGCATGTGAACAGAGATAAAAACGGGTTTGCACAGTGCCCACCGCAGCTGAAACAGGAAGGATATAGGAAAGAAATAAGGAAATGCTACAGCAGTGAAATTGGAGTACAAATGACTAACACCTAGGAGCCTACAATGGGCCATTGACAGCAGCTAACAAGGCTGCAAGCAGCTACCTGCAGAACAGGAAAGGGGAGGGGCTGTACTGCAAAGAAAACAGTAAAGTGTCAAAGCAGAACAAAGCCAATTTGCAGAATATCAGCTACAAGACACATTTTTCCATGACTGGGTAGGGAAAGTACAAAACAAGAAAGACTGCATGTGGATGCATGCCTGATAATGGGAGGAGATCCAGGTTTAAAAGTGAATTAAAGGGCAACAGATTAATCAAGGCAGGCAAGCATATCTCCATAGTAAAGGCCCCACACTTGTAGTACTCATTGCAAAACTAATTAAGACACGCTGCAGCTGGAATAGCTCATACACACCCACTGACATCAGCAGCATCCATAGCATAATAGTATAAAGTGTGAAAGCACCTCACACACTTTTTTGTGTATTCCCATACACTCTGCACCAGTGGTGTATACAGACTGGGAACTTTTAATATGCACATGTTAGGGGCTGCCATGGCTTTGATCCACCAGCATGTGTTGGAGACTGAAGGTAGTGAGGAGGATGAGGCACACGACCACCTCAGGCACCAGAGGAGGAGGAGGAGGAGAGTGTTCAGACCCAGGGTAACCTACCAGGGGCTACATGATCTGGAGATAGTAGAGTGTTACAGGGTGGACAGGGACATCCTACAGCAACTTGTGGAGCTGTGCCGGCCACGCCTCAGAGCCAGAACAAACAGAGGGGAACCCATCCCAGTGGATACAAAGGTATGTGTAAGCCTGAGAATACTAGCTACAGGTACCTTTCAAAGACCAACTTTGGATCTCATGGGGATCTCACAGGCATCGGCATCCAGGGTACTACACCAGTTCCTGGATGCAGTGTTACCACATGCCAATGAGCACATATACTTCCCCTGAATGCAGGAGGAGTTGGCCAGCAATATGCATCTCTTCCATCATGTGGCAGAATACCCGGAGGTACCGCATGCAATAGAATGCACGCTCATACACATAGTCACCACCCGGTGAGCAGGGTAGGCACTACATAAACTGCAAGGGATACCCCTCCAACTGCCAGGTCATGTGCAATGCCCAGAGCATTATCATGGATGTGTGTGCTGGCAGCCCTGGAAGCTATCATGACTCCCACATCTGGCATGCCTCATAGCTGTATCAGTTATTTGCCAGGGGGGACATCCCAAATGGCTACCTGGTGGGGGATGCTGGCTATGCACTGGAACTGTGGATGACGACTCCCATCAGAAATGCACACACACTAATGCAGAAATGCCATAATGAGGCACACTCACAAACCAGAATCATCATAGAGCATGTTTTTGGGATGCTGAAATCATGGTTCCGTTGCTTGGACATATCTGGTGGAGCCTTGCAGTACTCTCCTGGCACGTGTGCCCACATACTATGCCCACATCTTCATAGTATGTGCCATGCTACAAAATATGGTCCTGCAGAAGCAGCTGCAGCAGGGACAGAATGGTGAAGGCCCTCACAGCTCACCACCATTGCCAAGTGCCCCACAGGCACAGAGGTACTCAGACCACAAACAGCCTGAGCCAGCCCCAGTAGGCAGACTGAGGCATGCCCTGTATGCCCATGCCTTGGCAAAGAGGGAACATATAGCACACACAGTGTAGGCACCTAGGGACTGACACCTTTCTCCACCTGCACACACAGTAAAAATGGATGGCACACACACAAGACTACATGTAAATTGACATGTATAGGCAGTCTACTGTGTGCATCCAACATAGGCAGCCCTCAACTATTGCACACACAACTGCCACTGGCACAAGGTAAGTCAACACCTGAACAGTAAATTAAGCTATCATCATGTGCTGATACTGTGTGTAGATTCATAGGTAGGTACATGGCAAACTGCCAGAGGCCATTCATAAGCCCAGCCAAAATGTGTCAGCTTTTGCCACCCCATTGATTCATTAACTGTCCATTTGTGGAGCAGAGCCAATGGTGGGATCCCTGGGGTCCATCTACTGTTCCCCATCCACTCTCCAAGGTTTCTCTTGCAGAGTGTTAGTGAGGGGCTCTGTATAATGTAGTTAGGGATGTTGTTCCAAAGTATGGTGAGTGTCTGTGACAGGAATCTGTCCCTCCAGCATCTTCCAGTTATTGTTGTGGCAGGGTTCAGCTCACTACAGTGTCAGGCTCACTGTGATATGGATTCCCATAGGTGGAGCATATCCATTAAGCCTGAGTTCGACATGGCTGTGTTGGCCAGCAGAGATCATCTGAATAAACAAGATGCCACTGAGTAAAGCAGGAGTTTATTCAGTCTGGCTGCATAGGCCATATGTTGGAGGCCAGTATTCCCCTTGACGAGGTACATTCGTGGACCTCCCAGCTGTTGGAAGGGTCTTCTGAGGTACATCCCAAATGGGTTATTATACCCTATGATGGGACTGATGAGTGATGAGTAAAGGGGCACTATAACCCCAGTATGTCTAGATGGGAATATTTTAGTAATCAGATGGCCTACATAGAAGGATGTCCTAACTACTGTGGAGATTTGATTGTCAAAGGGGAGATCACTATCTACCTTAGTCCCCAGATACCCCATTACCTCATCTGTATTAAAGTGGCTGCCACTTATGTGTTAATATGTGGGTGCTTAATATTCCACAATGGAATTCCCATGCAGTTAGTGGCAATTGGCTGGAGGCTGTGACGTTGACACCCTGTGATGGTCTCTGTGAGGCCCCTTGAGGTATGTCTGTGTCAGCTGGACTATCAGTCATGGCTCCCAGTTCGCAGTCATTGCCAAACATGGTATGCCATAGTCCACCTGTGTTTGCCTGTACCTCTAAGAAGTATATGCCAAACAGTAGGGCTCCCAGGACTGAGTCCTGTGGGACAGCAGTTGTGACTGGTCAAGAGTTGGACCTGAAGACCACTAGTCGTACCATGTGGGTTCTGTGTGTAAGCCCGTTGGCAACCCGACCTGTGATGTAAGGGTGTATGTACAGGCTGGTGTGTTTAGCAACAATACCGGAGTTGGGCATGGTGTCAAAAGCCTTGGCAAGGTCCAGGTAGTATGTGTGAACCACCTCCCCCATCATCTAATGTCGTGGTGACTGTATGTAAGATGTCAAACAGGTTCAGTAGGCATGAACTACACTCAACCAAGCTGACCTGGGTTGGGTCATGTGTTCGGAGGTTACCAATGTTTTTGTTAATGAGTGTCATGAGGATGCGATCCATATCATTGCAGACCAGGCTAGTCAGGCTTATGGGGTGGTAGTTACCATGGTCTGTTGTGATTCCACCTTGATGAAGTGGAATAACCATTGCCACGTGCCATTGTATGGGCATGTAGCCTGTGGAGAGGCTGAGGTTGGAAAGCTTAATTAGGTGTGGGTGTCAAGTTGTCTTGTACAGTTTGCAAGACGCTGTCTGGGACAACATCTGCCTCCATTGATGCTGTGTTCTGCTATTAGAGAGGGCCATTTCCACCTGTGTGTCTCTGATGTGTGAAATATTGTACCTTCCAGGTAGTGTTGCGGGCTCTTTAGGGGGTGAAGTATGCACTGAATGTATCTGCAAGGATGTTGACGATATCAGTAGGGTCAGCATATTTTGTGCTAAATTTCACCAGCACAGTGCAAATCTGTGTGTCACCACTTAGATCCTTGACATAACCAAGAAGAAGGCTTTGTGGTTATCTTTTGAATCCTTGCGTATTCTCCTGCTGATGTTAGCCTTGGATGATTTCATGAGGGACCTACGTATCATACTAATAGTGGTCACAGATGTCTGCCCTTCATGGGATTTGCTGTTTGTCTGGAACACTGTCCTACTTCTGTAGTATAGCCTGTTAATTGCAGAGGTCCACCAGACTGGTGTCCTTGTCTAGGAGGAGTGAGTCTTGGTTTACCAGTGATGGCACGATCCATACATCCGTGTAGGTGCTTATAGACTGCATTTGTAAATCTGTCTTGAGCAGTGTTTCCCCTTAGCATGCAGACTGTGAAACCCTCCACCCCTGTCACTAGTAGTGTAAATTTAGCTATAGGAAAGGTATACACTGTGGTATCCGTGGGTGGGGGAGATGCTTGGGTGTGGAAACGGTGAATAGTTCATGGTCAGATCTAACCAGTGACTGGTTAACCTCCACTGTTGTGCACCTGTTGCCCATGTTGGTGATGACCACTTCTAGTATGTTTCCACCCCTCGTTAGGGAGGTTACCACCTGATACAGGGCATATGAGGTGATACAGAGTACTGGAGTAATTTTCCCAGTTAATGGTATGGTAGTTGACATCAACCAATGCCAGGGTGTGCATTAGGACTGTCATGTTCTCCACTGTCTCCAGGTAGGTGGAGTGGTGGTTCTGGGTCATGGAGGGTAATC
>NC_056725.1:1042338137-1042503137 GCF_019279795.1 Protopterus annectens
TGTGTGTACTGCTGTAGGTCACAAGGCAAACTCCGCATACAGCACAAGGTATGATTTGGGCTTGGAACTCATCAATTCACTGCCAGCCACTGTCAGTGTCAGGATTGGTCCAACAAGTATGTGCTATAACTGGGGATAGTATATGTCGATATATTGCAACAGTCGACATATGTACGGGTGTTTTAAGTAAGATGAACATGTCAAAGGTGGGCTTACTGTGCAAATATGGTGTGCATTGTGGAATATTGTGCCAATAACTGTGTTTGTTTGTGTCTTTTGGCTTTTCCCAGTCAGGAGTCACCATTGGCAGTAGAGTTTTACGTGCTGGCTTGCCGGGCCTAACGCACAACCTTCAGTGAAGGAACACCCATTCACGCATGTCGCCACACAGAAGACTCTCTAACTGAGAATCGAATGGGCAACGTCTAATTGTGAGGCGACAATGCTACCGCAGCACCACCACCGCAGTTGTGCCAATAACTGTGTAATGTACAGTATTTTAGGCAGATCTGTATTCCATTCTACATAGTAGTTCTGTTATGGTATGCAAACAGTAGTTATGTCTATTGGCAATTACAATACTCAATAACAGGATACATATCATTTGTATTCATCTGACAGTTTAGCAGCATGATAGCAAAGATAATTGGAAGAGCTAGGTAACTATCCATGCCCATAACATATGTAATATCCACCTCTCTAGTATTGTTTGCAAGCAATAACAGCTGTGCATTTGTACATGTTATGCAAATGTGTAGTGACCCTTATTACAGAGCTGGGCCAAATGGCTATGTGCACACCTACATAGAGTGGATATTGAGAATAGAGACACACTGGTTGAACTACCAGGTTTGTGTAGCCTAACCTCTCATTGCCAACCTAAACAGCCACTTGCACATGGGGTATGCAAGGTAGTGCACAGTACTGGTAATGAAACAGGTTGCATATCATCTTTAACTCCAGTGTAACATCTGCAGTAGGAGTGTAAGATGTTGGATACTGCTGCCCATGTGTAATAGCTGCTTCAGAGGTGATGGTTTACACTATCTGATTATATCATCTTTAACTCCAGTGTAACATCTGCAGTAGGAGTGTAAGATGTTGGATACTGCTGCCCATGTGTAATAGCTGCTTCAGAGGTGATGGTTTACACTATCTGATTATATCCTGATCATGTTGATAGTAGCATCAGAGTCTATTGATACATGACTCTGTTTGCAGAGTGGGTGTCTGTGCCCAACAGAGCTCATGGTCCTGGTGGATATGTGAGTATATACCCAGAGAAGGAAACAGACCTGTAGACACTTGCATCATCTGTAATCAACTAACAGGATGTGATGTGCTCCTCAGAGGAGGATTGCTGTTAAAGGTAGCTACAATGTTTCTGTAATAGCCAGTGTCGTCACGTCCATAACACAAATATTTATATGTGAGCATCACTGTTTAAAACATCTTCATAAGCATTAAGCAAACTAAATACAGTACTTGGTACTTGTAGGACTGAATGCTCGTACAGGTATGTCCACTAGTCAGCTACTGGTGTTTACTAATGTCAGCTTTGTGTATGTGCCATCCTGGGCGAATGTAATCTCTATGCCATGTACACTGCCAAACCCACCTAACACCATGCCCCACACATTGTTTGGGATGCAGCTACAGGAGTAACCTGGAAGGCAGCCCAGTCTACAGCCATGACTGGATGGACAGTCATGAGGTGTAGGTTAACACATGCATCTCATCACAACCAACACATACCCTTACCAGAACACGGTAAGGACACCCACACACAGTACCAGAAATCACACACATTCACAGACTCTTCTAAGTATCTGGCCAAACAAGTGACCTCCCAAGCAGGAATAGACAGACAACAAAATATACAAACTGTATGACATAGTTTGCATAATTGTGCCACACCTCAGAACATGTGGCTGGAAACATGTCCAATAGTACTCCTTTGTGAATGCAAACTCTAGCACTATGTTACACACCAACCTATATGAGGGCAATACATACTGTCAGCTGCCTGTCTGCCATGATTAGCCACATACCCATACACTCAGACCACCTTTTGAACTATACACATGGCTCTGGCATATTCCATGTTGTTGTGCAGGACCTGTGATGCAGTAGCCTGGACTGCATGAAAACACATGTAGGAACTGTCAGGTCTTGTAGCCCATGAAGGTATTTCCCAAGGCCTGAGTAGCATTCTGCCATTGGCCAGAATGATACTGCAGTGCAGGGACAAAGGATTGTATTCCACAATTGTCTAGTGTAGTGGTGCAAGTCAAAGGGTATCCAGTATCTGTCTCCCTGGGATAACATGGTTGACAGACCATGATGCTTTGCCAGACAGGGCCTGCACCTGTCACCCCTGGGAATCTGGATACTGCCTAGGGCTAATGCTTCCCCTATAGTGCCTTCATCATGCACAGTTAAGTGAAGGTCCACTGCTGTTACAGGGACAGCTAAGCAATAAACTGCAGGTCTCGCTACACAATGATATATGTCAGAAACACTATATGGACACACATATGTCAATCTCTAACATGGAGAACATATCTGTGCAGTGGCTGAGAATTGTTTCAGTGCTCCGGAGAGCACATCTGCATGACCATGTTATAACACATACCTCATCTCTTGCCCATTATCTTTTATTGGAACTCATGGGTCGCAGGTGTGTCCATATTCCTGAAGGATATGTACACCCCCCACGCTAGTTGCACTTGCATAATGTCAGATGCATTATGCTGATCAACTACCTTTGTGCCAAAGTGGAATTCAAATTGCACCTTGTGAGAGATCACCCACCATGTCGCAGGTTTCCCAACTGTCATAATGTGCTGTAATGGGGAAGATTAGGTCTGAGACAGAAAACCATAATAATGGCTACTCTCAACTATTCCATTATGAACTGGGAAGACTCCTCATATACCAACACCTGTGCTCAATGCATGTTGGATTCCATCAAACCCAATCACCTGGATCACAGCAGTCACACAAACGGGGCTAACAGTATGCTACACATAGTCCGTCTCCAATGCCAAAAAGTGGTGACTGTCATGGCACCCATGCAGATGGAAAATGCATGTGCAAATGCTGAATCATACACAAATGAACCTTAAGCAGTCACATATGTACAGTGATTGTGCCATTGAAACAGAACCAAGATTCAACCAAACACAAACAAGAAGGGAAACTGGTGGTAACATGCTTTAAACTGTACCACAGAAGGTAGTAACTGTTGCAAGAGTGAACACACATGTGTAGGTGATCCCTGGTCAGCCTCAGTAAGATGCAGATACACCATTTAAAACCACACAAAGCTACTGTGAAACTAATCAGGCACATATTGAGGCCAAGCACAGCACATTCTATAGCTGTGTCATTAATCATAATGGCAACAACAAGACCTGCCATGCTGCACTGCACTATGGCATGGGAAGTACTACACCTACAGAAATAGCACCTGTTCATCCAAATAGGGTCTTAGAGAACCTAAACCCACTCCCACCTCCCCCCAGCAAGTACACTTAGCAATATATCCATGTACACTACAGGGTCCCTGTAATAACTATGTAGGCACAAGCTGCACTCTCTAAAGACATACATACAGCTTTCATGGGACCTGTCAACATCCCAGGGTGTATCCTACACAATCAGCTATCCACATACACATCATGTTCAATCATAGCTCCATGTCAGGCTGTGTACACACCGAATGGTGCACAGCAACAGTTATCACACCCCACAAAGGGGGAGACACCATTAGGGAACTAGTGCACAACTACCCTGCTAAGTCTGGTCTGTAAGGCTATGAACCATGATCAACGTATTTGATGCACTCAGTACAGATGTAGATGACAGTAGGGTTGATTCACACTGCATATTATGACCTTGCCATGTCATAGGACACCATCACCCATACTGTGTTTCAGCTATACTCAGTAAACTAAGTGTATATTCCTATGTCACAGGAGTGGTTGGCAACTGGACTGCTGGCAGAACCAACACTACAGAAGGTGTCTGAATAATACACGCACATCAAACTAGTGCTAGCCACAGTAATACAGGGTTTATTCCTGGTACTCCCCCTCTTTGTTATCTATACCACATAGACTAACACAAAAGGCATCTGTCTATTGATGTTTGCAAATGACTATGAACTAGGAGCAATAGTTGACTCAATGTGTGGTGCGTTCAACATACAGAAGGGCCTTTGTGTGTCACGTGTGGTGTGTGATGTGTGGCCACAATCTGACAGGTAAATACTGCATTGTCATCCCCTATGTTAAAAACCCTGTACCCATGAACTACCACCTAGGCAGCGGTCAACATAATGGCAACTGTGTGTGTATGGGATGCAGCTGGACAGTAGTCTTTCCTTTGATAGTTACATCACCACACTAGTCAGGTAGTCATATGTGGCACCCCTAATCATGACAGGGTGCCATCCAGGAATACAGAGATAATTGCTCAGCCATACTCAACACTCGTGACTCATAATAGATCACGTATTTCCTTTTAAGGGTTATTGCCCATGTGTAGATGGCCTACACTGCCCTTCCCAATCTCTAGCTCCACTATGTAGCATGCAGCCAACCCTGATTAAAGTCATGTCCAACCCAGAGGTGTAGGACATGCTATACTTAACACATCCTGATCCCAAATAAACACATACTTCATGGACATCCACCTTTCTAATACAAGGATCACAACATGCCTGACAGATCTCTGTCCCATACACTTAACATACTCTTGCCATACTATGCATCCCTGTCCAGCAAAGCTGCAGATCACCCCTCTCTGTGACATGGTGTGATGACCGGATGCCAAATATATCAGTAACCCTGTGGATCAGTTCTGTGGCACTGCTTGAACTGGCCACTGAAACGTACCTGTCTGTTGCCTACAGTTAGGTAACCTGTCTGCCTAGGCTCATAAATGGCCCAGGGCATATAGCCTACTAGATCACTATGACAATACATGCTATAGTTGATATCCAACCCTGCAAATACCATCAGGCTAGCTATTGTCCCATGTGTTACACATGTGCAACACAGGCAATACATGGCAGGATGCTACACAGCTGTACAGTGTCATGTAGATATATATGGCAAAACACATACATGCTTGCAAGTCTGCAGGGTCACAGGTCATGTCCCTAATGGCTATTTATGGCTATATATGTGACATATACACAGCATTAAGGTTGATTGCATTAATGTGAACACATCCAGGCATGTGCTGATAGGAAGACACCAGTACAGGCAAACAGACATGCCCACATCAAGACAACATCCACATGGAGTATGAGCAATGTCATCACATGATACACACATATATGGCGATAACATCACATCACCAGTAAGTGTCAAATATGTGTGACTTATACATGTCAGTGGTGTTAAGTGTCATGTAGATTTGCAAAGACTTATTTGTAATCTTAATAAATGTGATACACATGTACTTTCAGCTGTACTTCTGTACTTCTCTGAGTTACTGTGACCTGTCTCCATCATTATGTCTTCCAGGTATGCCATGTAGCAGGCTGCCAGCATACACCCGCTTGGAGGATGAGTTCTTCATCCCATACCTCCTCGACAACCATACAACACTCTTCAGTCATGTACCACAGGATGCACAGCAGCAGGATGCCCTGTGGGAGGAACTCCGCAGGAGGGTAAATGATGTTGGCGGTCACAATTGCACCTATCAGCAGGTGCGCCGACACTGCACTGACCTCATAAGATGGGTGAAACAGTGTGCTAATGCAATCGCCAGGGAACAAGGTGCAACAGGTGGGGGGCCACTCACCCAGCCCCCCACTCATATGTACAGAGGAGCTACTTGCCAGCCTGGGGGCACCTGCAGACCTCCATCCACAAGCTTTAGCTGGTATTGTGGAGGTGGGTGTCTCTCAACCACTGAGCCTGGAGTTGCCTGGTAAGTCAGTACTGCACATATAACACAACTATATTTCACATAGTTACATGTGTTACTGTACAATATGTAATGTAACATCATATGCAGGGTATGTATGCACACATGTCACATACTATAGTCTGCTACTCTATGTATGCACAGATGTGCATACTCCATAGTATAGTGTATTGTACTGGCTTATGTGCTAACATGGACATTGCACCCTGTAGCTATCATACAGGTGTGGATAATGATCTTACTGCTGTGACACTCCTGTTTAGGTATCTCTGGTATTTTGCAGGACAGCAGCTTGTGTCAGGTGAGATTGTTAGTATTTACCAGGCTTGATAATGCACAGCTCATATTAATTACATGCTATCTGCCATAACACACGTACACACAATGTATGGTGGTCCTGTTAATAGACACTGGTCAGACCTGCAATGTATTACAGTGGTTACCCATGTGAAACAATTGAAGACTATATGAAACACCTACACTAAACCTTCCAAAATGTCCTTGCCAGATGTGTGGACATCTGTGAATACAATGGTGGAGGTGTGTTTCACTGTAGGGACAGGTACTACATATCAGCATTACACATGTTGGGAATACAAACAGTACTGTACAGAGAGCATATGTGTGCACACACTCTATATGTGTTGGAGCTGGAGTATGACTGGCCCACATGATACACCCTTGTGGATTATACCTTTGCTATGAATGTCACACAATGCCATGTGCTATCTGACATGTCCATGACATGTAGTGGGCTGACTGCAACACTGCTCAACTATCCTGCAAAACATGATGTCTCACATCCCATACATACCATCCTTTGTCTGCATAACCCTGTCCTCAGTGGAGCATATGACATATATGGGTGTATGTCATATGGGATAACACTGACATGTGAAATAAGATGGCCATCACAACCATTGGACAGAACATGTGTACACATGGCCATGGAGGATGGCCAGAGACATGAAGCAACACACACAGTATAAGTGATGTACATGTGTGTACACCCTGCTGTACATTGGCTCAACACAATACAACTATGGCCTTTGTGTAATGGTGATATTGCAGATGTGAAACACTAAACCTCATACAGGCCTGTGCACAGCTTGTGTAGGCATAACATGAAACCACCACATAACGTGTCTTTAACATCTTGAGTGTGTCATGACATGAAAGCATTTACATATACAGTATCCAAATACATACATGTGTTGCACAACATACACATACAACCACATCAGGCCATATATACAGTACATTCACCTAGCTGATGTCAGACATCACTGTCATGCCTGCTCCTCATGTGTGTTGGGTACACAGATGGCATGTGGGACATAGAGTACTGCTAAGTTAGCCATGTGTGGACAAAGTTTCCAGGCATCAGTAATATGGTTACAGATGTGCAGGGGTGTCATCCGTATACCCTTGTGACCTGTATCACACATTCCACATTAGGGTTTAGTGTGTATAAACATCAGTGATATGGGTCGCATTCCACATTAGATATGTATTGTATGTGAACATAGTCATCGCTATGAACTGTGTCAGTAACTCACACTGTATAGCAATTGTGAAGCCACATGATGCCCTGCAATGGCTATGCACATCAGCTCAATGTGCAGTATGTCACTGCATATTTGTAGGGCGGATAGACTGCATATTTGTAGGGCGGACAGACAACATTGCGACAGCTGAAGGCCCATGTTATTATAACATGTCCCTGCATTGGGACACCATTACCGTACTGAAGATTGGAAAGGACACCATTGTGTTACACATGCATACATGTCATTCAACACCTCAGCAGAATACATGTCATACTACATGTGATTGGCAAGGTCCTACACCACACATCAGGCCAGTGTACTGTAAACCTGTGCTGGTCTGTGGCACCATTACAAAGTAGGGACAGCCATGTCAAACAGGTGTGTACAACCATATGCACAATGTCTGTAGACTCAGCTCAGGGGTAGGCGGAATAATGTTTAACAGACATGCACTGCTTTGGGGGAGATATGCAAGCTAGGGCTCAGGCAAACATAGTATTCAGTCGACATACCCTTCTGCTCATGTCCTCACACATAGGGGTGGTGGCCAACACAAAGCATCAGTGGCAGATGTACAAAGGGGGTGTATGTTGCATACACCATGGCAGTACGGTGCAATGGTGCAAAGTGCATGCATTGTGTTGCAGGTATATGGCATACGCTACTAACACAAATGGTGCAATACAGGTATGTATGCTAACCACCACTATTATTGTGTAAGGTGCATGCTGTCTGCTATAACACATGCATGCTGTTGTGTGCAACTCATGGATGTATGATAACTACCATTATAATTGTCTAAGCTGAATGCCAACTGCCATATCACCTGCATGTAGCATGGGTCTCTGTGTGTGTGTCTGTGCGTGTCTGTGTGATGCCAACTGCCATATCACCTGCATGTAGCATGTGTCTGTGTGTGTCTGATATAACTTGTAATGTACAGTTCTATTCTTCCTCTCACAGGTGTTGATGTAGGTGTGTTGCCCTCCTGCGGTCCACCTGATGTTAGTGTCCCCACAGACTCCAGCAGTGATGATAATAGTATGATTGAGGCACAGGCAGGGTTGACGGGGCTGAATCTGTGCCATTGGTTGCCATTCCACCTGCATCCCCCTCATCTTTGCACACAGTTCCCATGCCTACACATACCCCATCATCACTGGCCATAGACGAAAGACAGTTGGCGGGTGGTAGCATGGAACAGGGAAATGGGGAGACTATGGAAGGTCTGCCTGCACACCATGATCCCAGTCAACTGACTGGTGATGTCCCACACAGGCATGTGCCCAGCGCTGCTCGTAGGAGGACCACTCACCAACATGCCCCTGTGAGACAAAGTACATCAGCTGGAGTCACCAGACACATGTTTTGGGCTGTAATGGAGGCAAAGGAATATGCTGAATGGTACAACAGAGAAGGTCTGAGGCTTCAGAGGGCTGCTGTCTGTTCATTAAATGACAGCATCCAGGCACTTGCAAATGCTCACCATCATCTTGCAGGTGTTTTGGATAGAAGATTGGGTGACATGGTGGGAGTCCTTGACCGTGGCATGTCATTCCTCAAATGTGGAATGTCTGTGCTGGAACATTTGGTGGGAGTGAGGGAATGGGCACATGGATGTAGGTCAGCTACATCACCTGTTGAAGGTCTAAGTGAACATGCTACAGCACATGCCCACTCCCATAGTGGCGGTAGCAGCAGCAGTGCAGCTGGTGATGTGCAGCCCACACCAGGACACAGCAGGCAATGTGCACATAGTCTTGGATGGTCCCAACTGGGACACTATTCCAGTGGACATGTGTCATCAGACAGTACCCAATCTGGACCTCTCCCTGGTAGTGCCAGTGCAACCCCTGGCAGGCGCAGGTCTCATGGCCATGGCCGGACACCGTGGATTGTGACACCTGCCTTGTACAGTCTGCAGCTGTCAATAAAACCCCTGTGTAGGACAGCCACATGCCAGACCTGTGTGCATGCATACACACACACCAGAAACAAATGTAGGGCACCTCAACACACATATGCATAACATCCACACATGCCCAATGATACAGACCCTAACTCATACACATGATGTCATCCAATGGTGCAGCCTAGGCCTCTGGCAAACATTATCACCCTGGTCATATGATGATGCCTGTGGCGCATCGCTGTCATCCATACCATCGGTGCAGGGACATGCTCATATGGTCTGATGCACAGGGTGAACATACTAGGTAAACAATTGTAGCTTAATATTGTTGAGTAGTGTTGACAGGCAGAAGACATACCATGTATTACAGTTTTAGAATGCATTTTGTACGTTTGACAGTATGTATCATATGTAACAACAGCATGTTGAGCTTGACGTTCTGCCTTCCTCTTTCAGGTGTAGTTGCATGTGCAAGGGGATGTCGGTGTTTGCGGTTGGTGTCCCATATGTACATGTACATGTAGACTACTCAAAGATCTGTATGACAATACCTGCATGCATCAGTTATAATCTCCCATGTTTCAATTATGTTTACTGTTCTAATGATCCAAGAGCATGATAGCTGTGTAGTAACCTACTGTGTTCAGAGCCATCACATCCATAGTGGGTGACATTACAGGTATAGTTACCTGGAGTGGGGAGGAGGTAAAAGAGTGGTATGGCAGATGACAAGGGTAAAGACCAGTGGAAATAGTGGCTTCTCATTGGGAAGTAGTAATACCCACTGCCATGACAGCATGCAAACAGACACACCCACACACTCAGATTCACAGATACAGTAACACACACACACACACACACACACACACACACACACACACACACACACACAGTTCACAGTGTTCGGATGAGAACCCCTGCCTATGTGCATATCATCATTATAGTACTACGCAATTACAAGACGTGCCACAAATGTTACACATGTACAGGTAGTCAAAATGGCCTAAGATTGAGGACATCAACAGGGATACTACAGTGCAGTGAGTGTATGTGGGGAGGGGGATTCATCAGTAGGCTATAACAGGACACACCCCAGAGTGTACATGTTAACAGGTGGTTAGAATACCCGTCTAAGATTGATGATATCAACAGGGATACTAGATTACATTGAGTGGATGGGGGTTGGAGGATTAACATTTCACTATGGTAAAATACAGCCTCACTCCAGGGACCAGCCAGCCATACACACGGACAGCCAGACACCCCCCCCCCCCACACACACACACACACACACACACACATACACACACTGTGGCATTCACAAAGATATACACCTATGTCACACACATACAGACATTTGACATGTGTGAGGTTCAACCACCTGCCTATGCCTTTCTTTCTACACTTCACTATGAACTGATGTCAACAACAGTATTGAGGAGATTGAAAACATGTGGGATTTATTCCCATCCATATGTGACATATATGGACACACACACACCCACACGTGCCTGTGAATCAAACACCTGCCTATCTCATGATAGGTATTACACAAATACAGCACTATTGCATTCGCTACAAAGCATACTGACTCTTTCCTTTGCCACCTGTGCTGATATATGCACAATATATGCACAGGGGAGGTATTACTGTTACAGGTGTCAAGAGGTTTGCCTTCAGTGTCACCCTTACTGCATTCTACAGTGTCTGACTTCCACTTCAATTAACAAAACCTGACCTTAGCAGTTACATAGGTTATTGTAGGAATGGTTGTAACACATCAGTGAGCTGTTGTCAGCAATCATTCATCTGCAAAGTAGCCCCACCACTTAGTAGTCATGTCCAAACATATGTCCATACCTCATGTACAGCTTACTGTAGTTGCAGCATATCACCATATACAGTTGGCAATGTTGAGGCTGTATTGCAAAACCATGATGTACTAAGACAACAGTCAGCTTCAAACATCAGACACTGCACACACATGGAATCTACACAAACTTCAATACATGTACACATACGTGGTCTACATCAGTAAGTGCACTAGCAGGTCAAGAGGATTCCCCATGCCATGTGTGAAACATAGCCGAGCATTAAACCATAATGGATGTTGTATTCATGTACTGGTAGGACACAACCACATTCACCGAGTAGCCAAGTGTACATATATGACAACAGAACATATCAGCAAGACACATGCAGCATTATTCCATGTCATGCTCCTACAATCTGTTACTTGACAGTGCCATGGTGAAGCCAGGGCACTGTAATGGTCAACGGTGAGCACATCATATTTGCCCCACACACCTCATGTTTACTGGAAGAGTGCCAGCAATGTGCTCTGCTAGGCTAGGCAGTACACTCATTCAAGCATGTGCGAGGTATGTGGTTTGTAAACATCACACCCCAGCATGTACTGGCTATTGTGGTACTAAGGCTAATGTCCAGACAGCACACAGCATGCATGGCTTGCAACTGTTGACATTGGGTATATGTAGGAGCTGTGGCCTCACATTGCTGTACATGTCATGAACATATCACCTGTAACTACTCAGGAATATGCAGAGCAGAGCTGGATTTCCC
Source organism: Protopterus annectens (assembly GCF_019279795.1). Taxonomy (NCBI): domain Eukaryota; kingdom Metazoa; phylum Chordata; order Ceratodontiformes; family Protopteridae; genus Protopterus; species Protopterus annectens. Next base: position 1,042,350,129 of record NC_056725.1, read on the forward strand.
TGAGTCTGTCAATACAGGCCTTGTGTAGGTCCTATGATCCTGTTATTTGGGTATGTTTGTAGGCATTGCATTAGGTGGACATGTCTAATGACATACATGCCATATGGGGTGTTGTATGATATGATAGGTGTCATGGGTGACCACCTCTGTTAACATAGCATGCTAATGTACATAAGGTTTGATATCTATCTGCCATGTGCATGTGTGTAATGCTTGTAGCCTCCTGTATGTAGAAAGGATAACAAAAGCTATGGTAATGTCATTTATGTTGTATGAGTGTGGGATGTACATATCCAGGGCAGGTACAGTTAGGTCATATCCAACCATGAGGTTGATGTTTACTGGTGTACAGCAACAGTCGACTGTGTTAATGCCGACAACATCCAAGGGACCCTGGTATGTGTACAACTGAGCTGGTTACAAACAGTGGTATTATTACATTGCATAACACATTATGCAGCTGTCTGTACATGGGTACTTTGCACAGTTAATGTAGGCCTATGTGCAGTCCACCAATCGAGGGTTATCTGTTGGTCTACCATACTATGTCATACCACATATGGATGTGTGTTGGTAGTCTGGGGACAAGGTGGGGGATGTATATGAGGATACAACCTAGAATGCAGCATTTGCCACTGTCACCTGTACCTGACTCATCTGTGATGAGTTATGTCGGAGTAGTGGTGTTTACATGTGTGTAGCCTTTATGAATATGTGGACACCACCATCTGGAATAGTCCATACCACTGTTATGACCCACATGTCCGGATCTGAGTTATATGGTGGTAGTGCAATTGTGCACTACAGAGCCTTCAGCCAGATGTTCCTCAGTGCACAGATGTCAGTATTCCCCATTGGAAGTTCTACATTGAGCAAATGGATAACTAAAGCCACACATCTAGCACTGGTTAGCATAAGCATCCAATGCAATTGTCTTGTAGGTGTCAGGGTGTTACTTCTGTGTGTAGGACATTTGCCTTGGAATGTGGCTATATGGGTAAATGCGAGCTAGGTATTATCCACACATTTGAAACATGGATGCATGTGCTCTGTGTCGAAGGCTTGTCATTCACTCATAACAGCCCAGAATGACAGACATTGGACAACCTCATAATAACAGCAGGACATTGGCTCATTGTTTTGGTCTAGCAGTTGCCACTCATACCATGACATCACTGCAAGTGGCAGTAATGTGCTTAGTAGCAAATGCCTCATGTAAGGTGACAGCAGCAAAAAGTGTGTATATAACCAATGTGAGATATACTTAGGGTAGCAGTCCTGCTAATAATGACAACTACTAACACAGCTGGTAGAGGTCATCTTGACACTTGCACCTCAGTACCATTACACAATGTGGCTCACACATTATGCTTGCACATGCTACTGTTCCACATATAATGTCACTGTCCACAACCTGCTATCAATGTATGCCTTTCAGGGCAGGAAGGTGTGTGACACATGCTGTAGGTAGCATCTGCCTGTGTGTCCCAGTTAACCTCTTGTCTGTCACGTCCACACATGCATTATTGTGTATACTTAACATATATATGTCAGTACTTCATGTACATGTATGCATGTGTATCACACAGCACAGACACCAATATATCATAGGCCACATACAGGTATCAGGTAGTAAACCAGTATGATGTGCATATATACTGACAGGTAAGATGTGCATAGCTGCAAACCTGTGTGTTTACAATAGGAGTCCATTACAACTTGTTCTGTAAATGAAAGTGTATGAGCATGCACACTGTGGCCTTCTGTGGTTAGAATCGGAGTGCACCCCAAACAGCCCTGTGCTACTAAGTGTATGAGCGTACCCACTGGCACCTTGTGTAATTTCAATCAGTGCCTTCTGTGGTTAGAATCGGAGTGCACCCCAAACAGCCCTGTGCTACTAAGTGTATGAGCGTACCCACTGGCACCTTGTGTAATTTCAATCAGTGCATCCAACAAGCCCTTTGTTACTAAGTGTATGAGCATGCCCACTGTAACCCTGTATGGTGATAGTAGTTGTCCATTCCACAGATGGGCATACTCCAGTTAAAGTTCCTGTTGTGCTACAACTATACCTCTCAAGCCTACCTATGTACTTCCTGCAGATGATGTGTCTTGTGCATACAGGTTGTAATGGACACCTACTTTAAATACACAGGTTTACAGCTATGTACTTCATGGCTGTCAGTCTCCCTGTTGTTGTCCTGAATCTTAGAACGGCATTATTACTGCCTTGGAATGTGTAATCTCTGTGGCATGTCTCGTAATTGCATAGTACTGTAATATTGATCTGTAGAGAGGCAGGAATTTTGATCCCACCACTGGCCACTGTGTGTGTGTTTGTGTGTGACAGCAAATGCCTGAGTGTGTGTGTCAGCAAATGGTTGTGTGGGTGGATTTGTGTCTGCATCCTCATGATAGTGGGTTTTGTTGCATTCCAAAGAGATACCACCTTTTGCACTGGCCTTTATCCTTGTCAACTGCCAAACCTCTCTCTTCCCCCCTCCCCACTGCAAGTAATCAGTCCTGTGATGTCACCCAGCTCAGAAGTGGAATCAGAGCAAGTGTAATTGAATGTGTTCTATGGCACATACCCCAATTGCATACCACTGTACTAGTTACCTTTACATAGACAAGACATGTATGCACAATACTGTCGTGTGTGCATGTTTGTGTGTGTGACTACCCTGTAGCCAGGCATACACATGTGTAATGTCTTTTAGCACACCATGGTAGCCATCTGTGGTGACTGGTGTCTACAAAATACTACATAGTCAAGAATGGTAAAGAATACACAGTCAAGCACGACTACAGTTGGGTATGTTATTTTCCTGTGCCACTGTCGAGCAGTGACTCAGAAGAGATCTCTGAGCTGTAAGTCCATACGCATCATTCCCCCACCCAAACTCCACAATCCCCGGGGTAAATTACATTAGCCATCATTCCCCACCCCAAACTCCACATACACAACAACCATCCCTTCTCTGGTGAACTGATTAAGATTTGAATGTTAAAACACAAGAGATGTTTTGTGTACATGTCAGTTCCTTTGGAACCCTTCTGTGTCACAAAGGGTGTTCAGACATGTGTGTGTATGTTATACATAGTTATGACATTTGTACAGATGTAGACTTATCTTTGTTGTTTCATGGAGTACAGTACATTCAAGGGTACTGTACATATGTACACAAAGTGACTGTCCAATTTGTTTGCAGTACTGTGGAATACCTGTAGTAAGATGTGCATTATAAACTCCATGCAACATATATGCAACCCAGATGGCTTAGTGTTGCGTCCAGTGACCTCAGTGTGCATGGTCCAGGGTTCAAGACCTGCAAGCCTTGTTGATACTGTCAATTAGGACTGAATAAGACACTTTTAAGCAGTTGTAAGTGGGTGTAAATGTGTTTCATGACAGTAAGCAGCAGGTACATGCAGGTAACAGACATGTATGCAGTACACATGAAATGCCCTTCTTTGGCAATCCTGCTGATGTCACCCACCTATGAATACACCTCTGGGACTGATGTAACTCGGTAATCTCCATGGCATGTGCTGTAACTGCATAATGCTGTAGTGTGATAAACCAGTCCAGACAGGCCAGCTGTGTGTGTGTCTGTCTGCTGAGAAAGAAGCAATGCTTTTTAGAGTATGTACACTCTTTACAATTCACATATGCACCTTTGGCAATCCTGCTGATGTCACCCACCTAGAAATACACCTCTGGGACTGCTATTACCTAGTATTTTCCATAGCATGTGCTGTAGTGTGATAAACTAGTTAGGTAGGGGTTCTATTCCAAGACAGGCCACCTGTGTGGCTGTGTCTGTCTGTCTACCTACGAAAGTAAGAATGCTTTTTAGAGTATGCACACTCTTTACTATTCACATAATCACCTTTTGCAATCCTGCTGATGTCATCCACCTAGAAATACACCTCTGGGACTTTTGTGACCCACTAATCTCCATAGTGTGTGCTGTGACTGCGAAATGCTATCATGTGTAAACTAGTTAGGAAGGGGTTCTGTTCCAAGACAGGCCAATTCTTTGTCTGCCTGAGAAGGAACAATGCTTTTTAGAGTATGCACACTCTTTTTTACAATTCACATAACCACCTTTGGCAATCCTGCTGATGTCACCCACCTAGTAATACACCTCTGGGACTACTGTAACCCATAGTGTGTGCTGGAACGGCATAATGTTGTAGTGTGAAAAGCTAGTTAGGTAGGGGTTCTATTCCAAGACATGGCAGGGGTGTGTGTGTGTTTGACAGTCAGAGCCTGTGTAGAGGTGGCTGTGAGTGTCTAACCACTGGACATGTTGGGGAGTGGATTTTGTAGTTTTCCTATATGGTGTCCGTATTATATGTTACAATGTCCACCTCATGAGGAGTACAGATGTCAGTCAGCTAAGGGACTGTGTTGGCAAGCTCTACCCCTATATCTGGCAAAAGGCCTGGTGAACAAAGTATGCAACCCTATTACCCGGAATATGTTCTGAACCTATGTGTCATACACAAACGCACTTGCCTAGAATATCCCGCTATGTTCCTAATACCCTGCACATTGATGACAGATAGTAGGCATGGTGTGATTGCAGTGGACTGCAGAGGGAATGGCACCCTGTCCAGCAGTACACTCTACACATAATTGCAGACAATGTGCCTTCACTATGTTCCCCACTGGATGCCTGCAACATATGTGGTACCATCAAATGTGATCCACAATGGCCATACAATGGCTTACACACATGTCCTGTATGGACCGATGCCACTGACACCAGGGAATACCTGTATCATGCTATCAATGCAGGTGCAGGGTCAACCTGCTGTCTATAAGCAGGTCCTGCCACACCAGGCCAGTATTCGCATATCTGAGGTTAACAGTCTGCGTACGCAACATGTGCCAGCCAAACCAGGTACACTTGTACATATCACTGTACATTATTGTGGGACATGCACATCCCAGGCAATGTCCATGTCAAGGACTATGAAAACAGACATGGCATGCATTGCAAAGCAATGGCCATACACAATGGTAACCGGATGACAGGACAGTTCATACAATAACCATCTGTGAAGGGACATTGCAGACACTACACCCTGAACCACACTGCACACCATTGTTGGGTGGCGTGATGCCAAGGATTACCCCTCACCCAGCCTTGTACAGCCATCTTGCATAGCCAACCAATACACACCCATGAAGCAATGTACACATGCATGTCAGTACTGGCACCTTGTGTCTGCATGTGGGTCATGATGCTCCCAACCACAGACACACCCAGTATAACTCCCATTGACATACCGATTGATGTCAGACACGTTCACATGCACTAGCCCATAGAACCTGCGGATATCCCCTGTGGTGCATGTAGTACCTGTGCATTACTGCAGTGTGGCAAACTAAGTAGTTAGGAAGTGTATTTGTCAACCCATATCCCCTATGGTGCATGTAGTACCTGTGCATTACTGCAGTGTGGCAAACTAAGTAGTTAGGAAGTGTATTTGTCAACCTGGCAAAGTGTGGCAATGTGTAAGTCCCTCAGACAGTATAGTTGTGTTGACAATGACATCCGTTCATGTGGATAGCCATGTGAGCTACATCTAATGTATGTCTGCTATATCTCTGTTGCAGATGTTGCTCACCAGCACATGTATACGTTCTTACAGCACACCAACCTGTCAGCTTTGTGGCACATGGAGTAACTGCATGCACTTGTAATAGTAATGGCTAATCAGTCAGGGGTTTGAACCCCTGTACTGGCAGGTGTATGACAGACGATGCTTAGGTTTTAGTCTCTAAGCCCTTCTCTGATGTACTTTGCCTCTGTCTGTCCCTCTCACACACTCTCTAGTGGATGTGGAGTTGTACACCTGCTCAGCTTGTGTTTTGTAAGTGATGGTCATGATCAGGTGATGGCCTCTGCTCCTACTTTAGTCCTCCTCTAGCTGATTGCATGTGGAACAGCTGTGGTGATGTTCCCATAGCTAATCGCATGGAAACACAGTGCAATATCTAGGAACATCATGTTGGTGTTTGCCCATGACAGTCGCTGTGAGTGGAACCTGGATCTGGTGTTTGGTAAATGGCATCACAGATGATATCTGGATATTCCTCAAACATACACAGTGGAAAATAGCCTACAGGAGGGTGATGTGCCAGACATGACTACAGCATGTAAGTGTAGCTATGCTTCATTGAGACTACCGCCAGTTTAACAAGTTGTGTGTGGTAATGGCTATTCTGCATGTTTTAAAACTGATAAGACAGTGCTTTGTTTGTGAGGGAATATCCATCTGTAGGGCCATCTGTGGACTGGTCAGTGTGTAGAGCCATTTGTTTCCTGTGTTACTCACTGCACACACATCTGTGAACCACAGAAGCATAGAGTGAGGATTGCAGTCAGTACATGGTGATAGTGATGAGAGTTACTGCCATCGCATCCCTGATTGGACATATGTCACATGAAACTGTGGTATGGCAGTCACTGTCTGAGGTTCTCAGTGACATGCCAATAATGGGCCACTGTTCATAGCTGTAGTCACAAGTTTTCTACACTTTGTACAGATGTCATGCAGTATATATGCATGTGTTGGGCTCACTCTGCAAATGTATACCATCTGTTGTGTTGGGTTGATGGTCATATCTATGCATGCTGTTATAAGTAATCCTGAATGCTGTTGACTATTACTAAGCCATATCTGTGTTAAAACTGCAACACCATAGGCGGTATGGGTTTGGAGGTCCTGGCAGAACCTCCTGTCACACTGTAGCTGACCATGGCACCGGGCACCAGCACATCTAGGGCCCAGCCTTGGACCTCCACCTCTGTTGGCTCTGCACCACGTTCTGGTAGAACCGCCACTGAGGATGGGGCTTGTCCCCCCTGGGAGCAGGTTCAGACAGGAACTTGTCCACTGTCGTACAGTCCCACATGTGGTGTGTAGGGGGCTCAATAAGGGATTTTGAGGCCAGATACTCCAGCTCAAGGGCAGAGTGTCACATTTACAGGGTGAGCCTGCCCCTCCTAGACAGCCCCCAGCACAGCCACCTTTGCAGGTGTTTTGTTGAAGTGGTGGCTGCCCATGGCTGGGGACCTCCGTCCCACTGTTTCCATCTGGGGGCTCATGGGCTTGAGACTGCCGAACACCCCTCCCCATTCAAGGTGTATCCCCCCACATGTGTCATATACTAACCCTGTATGCTGTCTTGTCTGTCACCCTACCCAACCTATCCTTCACGAGCATACCTACTCTCCTTCTCCCACATCCCACTCTCACTCTATGGAAACAAAAGGCCAATCAGTTCCTAGAGCAACATATGCTCCATACATAGCTGTCCATTTCACACACATGTCCACTGGACACACTTAACCTGTTTAATATGCATCACAACATACTCCAGTTGTCCTCACCCCTGTCTCTCAGGCACATGATCCTGGTATGCACATGACTCCTAAAGGTTAAAAGTATACATGATTCAGACAACCCCATTGTACATATGACACTACCGGTCCCTCTATGGTTACCCCATTTACCTTTTTCATGATGATGATGTCGCACACAGCACCTTGCAAGAGTACTGTTCTCACATAAACTGGACAGGAGCTGTTGTGTTAATGTAAATAATATGCACAGAGTGATGTATTTGGCCAATATCAAATATTTGCATGTATTAATGACACATGCCTGTCTGAGGGAGTCTTGATATTACATAGGACGACACCACTACATAATACAGGGGTTGCTGGTGTTTCCCTTTTCATTCCTTTGTAATGCTTTGTTGTCAACATGGGATGTTCTTGATATATCTATATATATGTATGTGTCTATATCTGGATAAAAACACACACATAGATCTACATGATGGAATAAATTTCCTATACTGTTTGACTCTGCTGGATGATATGTTTGTGATAACATCCGATGTCTGTATACCTGCCATGGCTTAGTAGTAAATCACATTAGCTGTGTGTGTAGGGTCCTGGTTTTGAGCCTTGCGGAGGCATTTATTTTGTTGCTGGCCAGAACAAGGCCATTGGATACAGAGTGATAAAGGCACATTAAAGCAGTTGTGAGTGGGTGTACATGGGTTTGTGTGGAGCTAAGCAATGTTAACCTCCGGTTACAGTTTCTTACACTCAGTTAGCCTTTAAATTGCTACACCAATGTAATACTCTCATATCAGTGGCCAAACAGGCTTACACCCGCTTGCTCCACACTTGCAAATGCACTGCATTTGGTGTTTTCATCTGACACTCGCACCCCTGGGTGGGAGTGAGGGCTATGATATTGCCTTGTGATGCCTATTACATCGGATTACATGCCTACATTCATATTATTGGTATATGTTCCTCTTACAATCTGCACCTGTCTGGCTAATACAGGGGAATTGACACTCTTCAATACAAACAAGTAATTGGGTTTTGGAACCCATCCTTCAGCCGAGTCGTGCTGCCTATTACATCGGATTACATGCCTACAGTATCGGGAATGGCTGCCCATTAGGCGAAAGCATGCCATTTGACTGTATGGAATCCGCAGCCTGTCCAGAGTTTGATTCATATTATTGGTGTGTTCCTCTTACAATCTGCACCTGTCTAGCTAATACATGGGAATTGACACTCTTCAATACAAACAAGTAATTGGGTTTGGAACCCACATCCTTCAGCCAAGTCATGCTACTGCATACCTATTATTCTACCATCTTTCTAAGGTTGTAAGTGGAATATGTGCTTTCTGTCCCTATCAGACCTCTCAGACGATTGGGGACAAATATTAGCTGAATCAGGGACATGTCATAACATCAGGGACACATTTAAAATATTAGTGCTATTAACCTGACGCATTGACAGACTCAGAGCATATGAATTAATACATATTTTCTGAGGTAAATGATGTTTATAACTCTTAATTGTCATTATTCATTATGTGTAATTCACCATCTTTCCTCCAAAAGTCACTAGTTTTAGGAGGGGATTAAGTGGGACAGAGTTAGAATTTGAGTCAAAATCAGGGACGTCCTTGGTAATTGGGGACAGTTCAGAGGTATGGTCCCTATTTGTTCCCCCAATGGTTTATGTCCTGTCCAGTAGATTTGCTCTTAGGGGTTGAGAAGTATGGGCGTAAGCTACGCCCATTTTGGAATATTACTTACATCTCCGGGGCGGTCCTAATATGACTGTGCCAGCCAAGACCTGCACGCCTAGGCCCATACCCATAGTTCCCCAACCTGCCCCTCCTCTACAGCACTCGGTCTTACTGTGGGTGCAGGTGGGGTATAAACACACCACTACACATTGCCCACTCTCAGCGTGTCGGGACACGTCGCACATTTTGTCGACCCATGGGTTATCAGGCTTGCACAACCTACTGGTCTGTGTACGTCTATAGCCTGGTTTGATGAATCATTACAGGGACTGACTCCGATGATCATTAATTTTTCGGTGTCCCAGAAGGGACATTGATGTCTTGGTTTCAAGATTAGACCTGGCAGGTCTCCCCCACTGGTAGTATCCTGGTGGTGGTCTGGAAAGCAGTGGTGTGTTTACTTTTATTGTGTGTGTGTATGTCTCACCAGCCTACTTGGGAGGGGGGGGGTTTAATACTACTTGTTACACGTTTGTTTATTGGAAACCACTCACCCCCATATGCACGGCCTATGAACATACATAATTCGTAACTGCTGTATCATATCCTAGCTATATACATGTGCATATTTACAGTTATATAATTACTATATACAGATGTATCTGTATATGTAATGCATACGTGTGTGTGTGTGTGTGTGTGTGTGTGTGTGTGTATATGTATATATGTGTGTGTGTGTGTGTGTGTATGTGTATGTATATATATATATATATATATATATATATATATATATATATATAATCAACATATGGATCTATGGGTGTCTGCATATGTATATATCTATATGTGGGTGAGTATATGTATTCTGTCTCTATGTATACATTTGTACTACAGAGAGAGAGAGAGGTTTATCTCTGTCGCTATGGGTAGATATACACACATACCTCTACATATATACATCTACATCTGGTTATTCCATTTCTTGACATATAGATTACACTTTGCTTCAGTGGGACTCGTAGTGGGTGTGGCAACTCGTTGGGTGAAGCCTGTGCCCAATGAACACATTTGCTGACATCCCTGGGGCTGTCCATATAGGCCCACATCAGCCAGTGCACGCCTAGACCCATAACTAGCTACCCATAGTTTCCCCACCCGCACCTCTTCTACAGCACTCATCCTTACTCTGGGTCCTGGTCGGTTCTGAACACACCACTACATGCTGCCCACTCTCCACTTCACGGGACCCATGTCATACAATTGTCTTGACCCATGGGTCATCAGGCTTTCCCACCCTTGTATTCCGGGTATGTATACACCCCAGCCAGAATGTTCGGCATATCACCTTTTTTTGGTCGTGTCAATTTTTGGGGTGTCACGTAAGGGACGCTACTGTCTGTGTTCCAAGATTAGATTTCACAGGTGCACTGTGTACCCCCCCCCGGTTGTATCCTGCCTAAGGTCTGGGGATCAGTGGACTATTTACATTGTTTGCGGGTTTGTGTGTGTTTCCCGTGTCCGGCTGGGGGAGGGGTGGAAGGTCATGCTACGTGTTTCATGTTTCTTGCTTGAGCCCCTCACTTCCATTGGCATAGCCTGTACTTGTGTGCTGTTTCCTATCATAGCTGTATATCTGTGTATATCTATGCGCACACACACACATACATATATATATATACATATATATACACACATACATATATATATATATATATATATATATATATATATATATATATATATATATTGTGGTGGTGCTGCGGTAGCGTTGTCACCTCACAGTAAGACGTTGTCCTGTTTGATTCTCAGCTAAAGCGTCTGCTGTGTGGAGACATGCGTGAATGGGCGTACCTTCATTGAAGGCTGTGCGTCAGAGCTGGCAATTCGGTACGTAAAAATCTACTGCCAATCATTAGCGGACTGGAGTTCTGCTGTGGCGACCCCTAACCAGGAAAACCGAAAGATACAACAACATATAATGTATATGTCTGCAACTATATATATATATATATATATATATATATATATATATATATATATATAAAATGTATGTCTGCAACTATATATATTTATATATATATATATATATATATATATATATATATATATATATATATATATATATATATATATATATATATATATATATATATATATATATATATATATATATATATATATATATATATATATATAATATATACACATATACTTATTTATTTATTTGTGTCTGTAAAGCAATACATACCCTGTGCAAACGCACTTACACACGTTTACTGGTGTTTATATATGCTTAAACCTGCTTACTAGTGCCTTATTCATTATGACACTGACACTTCACTCCAGTTCACTTTTAATTGTTATTTTGCAGGTTATACAATGGATAAGATGTCAAAATATGTTCATGTACAGATTACCGATGGTAAATGGTATGTGCTGCAATGGGATTCGGAATGGGAATGTCTGTTCATTAGGCTATTGCTCTAACCAATACATTATTGCTGTGCTGCTTCATTTGCATGTATACCCATATACCCATGACTCCTGGTCCCCCAAACTCCCACCCCAACGCCTCCCTAACACTGCAGTCATCCATTCTCCAGTTGGATTAGTGGTGTATCCATACCATTACACATTGGCCACTCCCTACTCCTGTAGACCCATCCCATTTGTTGCCTCAGTCCATGTATCCTCAAAACTCCCAAACTTTTAGTCCACAAACATTGGTGACATGAGTGACCAAAAGGAGACTATTCGCAATTTTTGGGTTGTCCCACATGGGACACGCGTCTTTGACAAGATTAGACTCTATACTTCATTGCATCCTTACTCCCGTTAACATGACACTACAATAAATTAATAAGTATGGCTATGTGGCAATGCACACGTTACACATGAGAGCCTAATGTATGTGTTCGGCATATTTCTTTTACAAATAGACCGGTTTAGTAATTGGCATTGCTGTAGCAGGCAGATCACAGGAATGATTCCATGTGTGTGAAAGTCCTCACATTTGATTTTTTTCAGCACAGCACTGACTTCGGACATTGTACATACGTCTGCGTTTTAGCTGTTTTGTCCCTTCCCTATTCTATTTACTGTCAAGGTTTGTAAGGGCACATTCATGTTATTTATGTCTGCAAATGGAATGAATGTGTTACATTGATTGTACTTCTACATATAGATATCTGCATGTGTGTATGCATATATACTTATAACGAACTCGCTGACCTCCATGAGGCAGTCTAATTAGAACCAGCCCATCCAACCCTGGCACACCTGGATCCATAATGTCATACCCATAGTTCCTCCATCCCACCCGAGTTCAACATACATGCATACCATCCATTGTCCAGTTACTATCGCAGCCATGACACACCTCCACACATTGCCCTCTCCCGAGTGTTAGGGGCCCTACACGTATGTTGTCCCAACCCATGTATTATCAGGCTCTCCCACCATTTAGTCCTTGAACATACCTGCCCTTGCTTGTGTAATGGTCGGATGGCCAAACAGTCTATCAATGTTTGGGTAGTGCCACCAGGGACTACCCTCTTGCAGATCAACAATGTTACTCCCACTGGTAATATCCTGCCTGTGGTGTGAGTAGCAGTGCTTTGCTCACTTCTGCCCAGCTTGATATGACATATGCTGACAGTGCTATATAATACTGGGTTTGCTGTTGATTCCTTTCTCATTCCTTTTGTATGCTTTATTGTTACTTCGTTCATTCTTCATGCATACATACATACATACATATATACATATATATCTATATACATATATATCTATCTGTACATAATTATATACATTTCCTATGCTAGGCACTGCTTAAACCCGCGCAAGCGCATTCAGACTTGCTTACTGGTACTTGTATATGTTTACTGCTGCTTATTTGTGCTTACACCTGCTTAGTAGTGCCTTATTCATTATGACAGTGCCATTTTGATTGACATTTAGTTAAATATCTCAAGCGATACTCTTATGTCGGTTTTGGTTTTACAGCAAAACGACATTCATTCCACATGGAAAATATGTGCTATTGTTGGGCTCAAACCGTGAATGCCTGTTCATTAGGCGGATGCTCTAAACACTACACTTTTGACGTTTACATTGATTCCACATGTTTTTCTCTATCTGAATGATTTTGATGTGTAAGCTACGCTTGGCAGAGGGCAGTGACATGCAAACATGCTGCACTTTGCTTACACCTTCGGCATTTCAGCAATTCAAATGTATAACAGGGACATGGGGAATCTAATTGTGAAAGTTCTAGGGACGGGGCTCAACATTCCACTACGTGCTTGTGTGTTTACTACTACGATTTTTTATTTCACTGTTCATGGACACTCTTGTATGCTTAGTATACATTTCGGTATCCACGGACACTGAATTACTGACCACCTATTAGAGGTGGGCTCTACTAGTAAGTATAGTAGGTTGTGCAACTGTCGGGGCATTTTACGCCTCCATTGAGCACTTGTACATTCCCCCTGCACTCGCTCATGTTTCCTGTGCACGTCGAGGGTGTGGCTGCGTGCCCTCATACATATTCATATGGCGCTGCTGCACCATTTGTAGTGAGGACGCAAGGCTAAAACCATCCTTGCGCCAAACTTCTTGAATCCCGGGGGCTTTTTTTTTTTTTTTTTTTTTTTTTTTTTTTTGCTGGCATTGTTAGAGTTTCTGTGTGTGTCATCTGTGTTTATTCAATTGTAATTAATGTACTTTTGGTCACTTTTGTGTTCAATTTTTGTGGGTTTTGACTTGAAGGGATTGACTTACTGCGTGTCCATTTTCTGCAATTCAGTGGTTAAAACAACATCCATACACACAAATGCATACCCACACACACACTCACATGCACACACACACGCACATACACAGACACACACACATAACACTATATGCATGACAAAATATAAAAAGTAAAAATATGTAAATTATGAAATAAGAAAACTAGTTTGTACAATCTTATTGCATACGTGTTAGATTTTGAAAGTCAAGCTTGTCTATTTTACAAGTACAACACATTTAATATGAATGGATGAAAGAAAAAATAGTAGTGATAATGAATGCATTCTAGTTCAGTTTGGATGTATTGCAACTAAGAAGTTTGGTTTTATACTTGGAAGTCTGAATTTTGAAAGAATGGATTACTCACTACATAAATTATATGAAAATAAAAAAAATTAAGTATAGGAACAGGATTTAAGAAATGAGATAAAGTAGAAATCCAGTTTTAAATTGATTTTTTGCAAAATGGAAGATTTAATATATGGTGGTGTATTTCTGTCTTCAGACCTGTTGTCAACAACTATGGAAACAAACAATGTTAATATATCTATTTACTTATGAGGGAGAGGGTTTGGCTGTATATATGGAGGACTTTGCATGGTAATGTATAGATAGATATCTGTATGAATACACTATAATAATATAAAATAGAAATATAAAATATGCACATTTATCATATAAACATTTAGGTGAAGGTGTATTAAAAAATAGAAGTAAAAGAAGAAATCTGAAAGGTGAAAAGAAAAATAATAAATTGGAATTTTGATGGTAAAGGAATGCACTAAAATGTTTCATTAGAAAATTAGAAAACATATTCAGTGCATACTGTGAAAGAGACCTTGAAAAACATCTATGGGTATGATTATAACTATGTATTTTAGAGACTATGCATGCATACATACAGTACATCTATAGATAGATACGTAGATAGATATGGATGTAGGCAGCTGGTCACATGAACAGTAACAATGATAAATAGAATATTGATGTTATTACATCAAAATATCTAATGCCAACACATTATGTGCATTTTCAGAGGTTAACCCACAGTGGACTAAAGCAAATTCCAAACAAAGCAAAGCAAAAAACACAGCTTCTATGGGAGCAGACGGCATTCCAACTGTCTTCTAAACAAACTGCAACATGATCTAGCATAACCACTGGCTTTATTCCTATGGAATGGAGAACCACAACAGTTATTCCATTCCACAAAGGTGGATTAGCAACAGACCCAGGGAATTATAGACCCATAAGTCTGACCAGCCTCACTGTAAAGCCATGGAATGTATCATCATGGACCTCATAAATAAAGACATAGGTGACCTCCAAACCCTGTATCCGACCCAGTTCGGCTTCACCAAGGCCAGATACCTTATGGAATTCTTTGAAAATGTGAACAGGGCCGTTGATGAGGGGAAATCTCTGCATACAGCATACCTTGACATGGCAAAGGCCTTTGACACAATCCCATACTCAGGCATTACCGAAAAATTAGCAAACTGAATGGAAAACCCCTTTGTTGTACGATGGATTGCCAGCTAACTGGTCTCAAGCTATCAAATGGGTGACTCCACATCAACGAGTAGATCTGTCACCAGTGGGGTGGCATATGTATCAGTGCTGAGCCCCCTACTCTTTAGTATATACATCTCAGAAGTTCAGGCCAAAACTAAGGAGCCGTGGCTTACCAAGTTTGTGGATGACTGCAAACTGGGTGCAATTACTGAATCCCCAAATCATGCCAGTATACTTCAGGAGGGTCTTACACAGACCAACGACTGGTGTCTTAGTCACAGTCTCAAACTGAATGCAAAGAAATGCATCATCATTTCCTTTGGTAAAAGCAATGTCCTTTCACACTATGAAATTAACAACAATACCCTATGTACCTATGAAGTGGTATGAGATCTGGAATCACAGGTAGACTGCAACCTTAACTTTGACCATCATGTGTCTATTGCAGTAAGGAAGGCTTTCAGTTTAGCACACTTGGTTAGCAAAGGCATCATCTCTAAAGCAAAGGAAGTTATAACCCATCTATATTTGCTACTAATCAGGCCTAAAATTGAGTAAAATGCCCCTTTCAGCATGTACCAAACAAAGCACCGGCAGCAATTGGAGAGACCTCAGAGGTTTCTAACTAAGAAGATCAAGGGACTGCAGCATGTGCCTTACACAGACTGACTAAATTCCCTGTCACTATATTCAGTATCGTATAGACTTCTTAGGGGAGACTTATGCCTGGCTTACAAAGCAATCTCCGACCCAACTCTAATGAATTTGCTGCACACAGACCCACCTGTACCAGGGATCTAAATATGGCCTGTGACTTGAATAGGATGTGCTGGAGGGACAGATTTGTCTCCCAGCAAATGTTGCATCTTTTTAATAAGCTGCCAATTCATGTGAAGCAGAGCAGCTCTATGACATTGTTCAAAAGGAACCTGGATGAGTGGATGGGGCACCATACATTTTTAGAACGGATAGAGCCCCAAACCCTCCTGAGCATGGAAAATCATTACAAAATACAGTCCTGGGTATTGAGAAAAGAGTATCTATGATATTACATTGGGATGAAATAGCTTGGCTTGAAATTACCTCTGGGTTAATAGGATCGGCTATCTACACACACAAATACAGTGGATGTAAAAAGTTTACACACTCCTGTTAAAATGCCAGGTTTTTGTGATATAAAAAAAATATGACCACAATAAATCATTTCAAAACTTTTCCCACCATTAATGTGACCTATAACCTGTACAATTCAAATGAAAAACAAACATCTGTTGTGGGAAAAATATATAAAAAATTAAAAAAGTACAATACGCTGGTTGCATAAGTGTGCACACACTGAAACTAATACTTTGTTGAAGCACCTTTTGATTTAATTACAGCATTCAGTCTTTTTGGGTAGAAGTCTATTGGCATGGCACATCTTGACTTGGCAATATTTGCCCACTCTTCCTTGCAAAAGTGCTCCTAATCTGTCAGATTGTGAGGGCATCTTTTGTGCACAACCCTCTTCAGGTCACCCCGCAGATTTTCTATTGGATTTAGGTCTGGACTCTAGCTAGGCCATGCCAAAACTTTAATTTTCTTCTGGTGAAGCCATTCTTTTATTGATTTGGATGTTTGCTTGGGGTCATTTTTGTGTTGAAAGGTGAAATCCCTCTTCATCTTCAGCTTTCTAGCAGACATCTGAAGGTTTTGGGCCAAAAGTGACTAGTATTTGGAACTGTTCATAATTCTCTCCACCTTGACCAAAACCCCAGTTCCAGCTGAAGAAAAGCAACCCCAAAGCATGATACTGCCACCACCATGCATCACTGCGGGGCTGGTGTTCTTTTGGTAATGCAAAGTGCTGTTTTTGGGCCAAACGTACCTTTTGGAATTGTGGCCAAAAAGTTCAACCTTGGTTTCATCAGACCATAACACATTTTCCCACATGCTTTTGGGAGACTTGATGTATTATTTTGCAAATTTTAGCCGGGCTTTGGTATTTTAGCCGGGCTTGGGTATTTTCTGTGTAAGAAAAGGCTTCTGTCTTGCAACCCTACCACATAGTCCAGACATATGAAGAATATGGGAGATTGTTGTCACATGTAGTACACAACCAGTACTTAAAAATTCCTGCAGCTCCTTCAGTGTTGCTGTAGGTCTTTTGGCAGCCTCCTTGACTAATTTTCGTCTTGTCTTTTGATCAATTTTGCAGGGATGTCCAGTTCTTTCCAACATCACTGTTGTCACATATTTTCTCCACTTTTTGATGACTGTCTTCACTGAGTTCCATGGTATATCCAATGCTGTGGAACTTTTTCTGTACCCTTCTCTTGACTGATACATTTCAATAATGAGATCCCTTTGATGCTTTGTAAGCTCCCTGCGAACCATGGCTTTTGCTGTAGCAGGCAACTAACTAAAACTCAGGAAAATCCTATTAGGACAGCTGAACTTTATTTGGGGTTAATCAGAGTCTCTTTAATTGATGGCAAGTATGTACCCAAGAAGACTGAATGCTGTAATGAAATCAAAAGGTGTTTCAACAAAGTATTAGTTTAAGGGTGTGCACACAACAAAGTATTAGTTTACGGGTGTGCCCACTTATGCAACCAGCATATTTTACAGTTTTCCACTAACAGATTTGTTTGTTTTTCAATTGAATTGTACAGGTTATAGGTCACATTAAAGATGGGAAAAGTTTTGAAATTATTTATTGTGGTCTCATTTGTTTATATCACAAAAATCCAGCATTTTTACTATATATATATATATATATATATATATTTGGGAAAACTGCCCTGGGTGAGTTCCTGTTGATTGATAAAGATAACCAGGGGTCCCATGAGTTAATGTGCGAGTACCTGTATTTTAGTGTTAGGGTTAGGTAAGAGGGTAGATTTAGTTCATGTGCAAGTGAGACTGTTTGTGGATAAGTGCAGTGTTTGTGTGTGTTTGTCAGTATGTGTATGGTGAATATCTGAGCTGTCTTGTGTAGTATTAGTTGTGTTATAGAAAGGGCTTTTTAATGCAAGCTGCACATTATAATTAGAGGCAGGTTTAGGGTAAGCATGCATTACTGTTGTGCAGCTTGCTTTAAAAAGTAATTTCCATAACTCTACCATGAATAGGACAAATTTGAGCTAAATGTGTGCTAGGGTTGATGGCAACAAGTTGGGAAAGGAAATGATTTTCCATTTTCATTGTGTGCCTCAGGGTTGTGCATAGTCAGTATAATAAATGGTTCATGAGTTTTAGCTGATGTTTTTGTGTCCCTCATAGTATTTTGATGAGTCATGATATAGACATACAATGCCAATTGTATGAGCCAGAGATTGCACAATCCCAGGGTTGAGGGATATGTCGATTTCCAGTGGATTATGTGATCTTGGAATTAGAATAAATAATTAGCAGTGGGTATAGGGGTGCAGGGGAGCTTGTTCCCATGCAAAACAACTTTTTTTAAAACCTGCATGACCTATAGAATTACCTTTGAGCAGGCTGAGAAGCATGTCAATGTTTACTGGTCAATGTTACTGTGTCGATGTTTCTCCCCTTTGATGATGGCACTTATCCTATTTATATATAAATAGTAGCTTTTTGCCTACTACAGTTCTGAAATATTACTCTGACTCATGTTGATGCTTTCTTTTTGAAACATTTTATCAAAGTGTGACATAATTAAAATATGACATTGATATTTTATCTATAACTATATCTTTCTATATACAAATAATACAAATCACAATTTATATATTAGTCTATAGTCATCTACAAGTTTAACCAACCTAAGCCAAACTGCAAAAAAAGCCTCATAAACAACACAAATAATAATAATAATAATGATAATAATAATAATAAACATTTCTATTTCCTGTATTTACTGATTATTAAAATGTGTCATTAGCTAGTAAAGCCTTTTACTATAGTTATCTAATAGTCTTCCAAACTTAAGACAGAAATTATAGTTTTTTTTTTGGTATAACATCACTAGGTTTACTTATTACTGCATTCATTTATTTGCCATAAATTCAGAAAAGCAGATTTTTTTCAGGTTTGTGTTATTCCTTAGGATTCATAAATAATTTCATATGCTGAACACATGCTGGTCAATTAGTTCAGCACTGAGAAAATGTGATTCAGGAAAAGCTATGGCTGAAAGGAGAAAGACCTCAATTATTAGCCATTTAGCATGTCTGTAAGTAACATGCTGACTCTTTTAGATCTGATCATACTAGTGCTCTCCCTAGAAGCCCTTGCATCATACCTCTTAACCTGTTAGAGCAAGAAATCTGGACAAAGACACAAATAATGGGGGAACAAAGGCCTAAAAATATGGACACTTTTTAAATATTGCTCTTATAAACTTAGAAAGTGGATAGAATAGCAGGTTATTCATTAACATGAATTTTTTGAAGGATATGAAGTCTGAAACTGAAAATTGCACCATTATTTTCTGACTTCAGTCCTCAACGATTTGCCAGAAAAATCACAATTTTATGAGTAACAGACAAACAATATGAGGCAAAAATCTGGAAATTCTGTGAAAATCTGTACAGTTGAGAGGTATGTGACTTGCATTGTGTTGACACAAGCATCCTGTATACTCATACATGCACAAATTCAAACACCCATTCACTCATACTGCTAGATATTCCCACTCACATATCCCCCACAGTTGAACACAATCACGTTAATACTCATTCAACCCCCGCATGCTCATACAAATATACATGCATACTTGTAAGCACATTTAGAGTCATGATTCCCTACCTGAGCCACTATATTGAACCACTAGGCAAACTCCCTCACTCTCTCTCTCACCAGACACACACACACACACACACACACACACACACACACACACACACACACACACCACACACACACACACATTTTTACTGTGTTCACCTTTTCCTCCTAGACTAAAATTTTTGCTTGGCTGATTGAAACTTAAACTGGTTCAGCTGAGCAAATTATGAGCAACTGATATTTCTTAGGAAAACCATATGGCTTATTATGATTCACCACTCCCCCCGAATGCCACATATGTGAGATTGCCATCTGTACTGAGGCTATCATGATGGGAAAACCTCCGTGGCAGTTTTGGTCTCTAAACTGAAAAGGTTTAGCATGATATAGAAAAATACCAAGCTAAGTTTTCCCCATCATGTTAAACCTTTCTGAATGCCATGGATTGTCTTCCAAGCTATAGTGGAGATATGCCAAAGAAGTAGAAATTTATCACAATTAACATATTTCAAAAAAGCACATTAAATAGTACTAAATATTCAGTTTTTGAAAAGTTATCTAGCCACAGGGATTGTCCAAAAGATTGAAGTTCCATCAAAACTTCCTTTTTACAGTCATAAAATATATTCTGCAGATCCAATGTAATATTTACATTATACTGCCAACAAATATTATTTTCTTTCCTTTCAAGACCTTCCTTATTTTATATTCAGTTAAAATGCGCAATGAATAGATTTCCACATGACTATTTTTAAAACAGGTTGTTGTATCTTTTGGCTTTTCCCAGTTAGGGGTCGCCACAGCGGAACTCTGGTCCGCTGATGATTGGCAGTAGATTTTTACATACCGAGTTGCCAGCCCTGACGCACAACCTTCAACAAAGGTACGTCCATTCACGCATGTCTCTGCACAGAAGACGCTTTAGCTGAGAATCGAACAGGACAACGTCATACTGTGAGGCGACAACGCTACCGCAGCACCACCACCGCAGTTACTATTTTTAAAACAGGTAAGGAAGTAATTTAACCAGCTATTGATTTACTTCACCTATGCTAGATGCCTGAGTCATGTAATTCAATTAAGCTCGTTCTACTAAGAATTTATATTGTATCAGATTTTATATAATTTTAACAAGTGATGTCTTGATTCAATGATCCCTAAATTCTTTCATGTCATGGAATTTAAAATGCATGAATAAGCCTTTAAACAAAGAGATGATTAATAATCTTCCCAATGTAAAGTTTCTTGTATTTTTACTCTAAAAGCGATCCCCTTATCTAAACTATATTTGGCTACAATTTTATTTAACAACATGTGTATTAACTGAGATAGCTGCACCAAAGAAAAAAAACATTACACTTCATTCTGTCATGTGGCATAGACAACTCCAACTATATATTGAGCTGTTGGATAAATATGAAATAATTTGAAAAATCCATTGCATTATGTCTAAATTCTTATAAACAAAAATGCCTAGTTTTGATATATTATTAATATAAACGTAATCTGTTATATATAAAATGAAAAATTAAATGATTTTTAATTTTAATTTAAATATTGTGCCTATATTTTACATTTTCTTTGCATAGTACTGCAATAAACATCCTTCCATTTGGCTACATAGGAAGACGCATACACTATGAATTACTAGTTCAACATTTGCACAAAACTATTCAATATCTAGAGATGGAATTCTACCAAACTTCCATCGCCTTATACAATTATTGAATGATTTTGAGGTTTATTTGTATGCTATCTAAAGTCACCAACATCTTCTTTCATGCTATACTTTGATTTGTATTGATGACAATGTCATTGTCTGTATTGCATGTAATGTTTTAAGCAATAAGATTTTTCTGATTAAATCTAATGCCTAACCAAAAGAAAATATGTATTTTTGCAATTTAAATTTAATATTATGTTAATTTTATTATGATTATTTTCATTGTATATTCTATATTATGTGACAAAACAATACTTAAACATTTTAATTGCAATTCAGTTATATTTAAATATTCTTTCTGAATCTGGATCACCAATCTTATTTATCAATAAAAATTTTTAATTGGATCTCAGATTTGATATTCTCTAAAACTCATTTAAAGGAATAATAGACTTGTTACCTATATTATTCTATCTGCTAATGATGTATTATATCTGACTAATGGTGTCCTACTCCATTATTCACTTGAAATATTGTATATTATGCTGTCTTTTTATCTTTCCTGAGGTTCCATTGCAAATGCAAATAAAGGTTTGTGTTTTGGGGGTGAGAGGAGCAGTCTTTTTTATTTCTTTTATGACAAAAGTTCCTATCTCAAATCTAAGTTTTAGAATTGGAAAAGGGACTTTTAATAAAACTGATACATTTTTTTGGAAAACTGAAACTTTTGTAATATCTTAAACACATATGATCAGTCTACACAATTGAATGTTTTTCTATATCAAGACTAATGCTTGCTACATTGATTGCACTGATTGTTTTTGTTATAATCAATGAGGTCATCTTAATATTACATACAGTAAGATTTGTATTCAGTTTTCTAAAACTGGCAACTGTATAATCAACATCTAATAATACAATAGGTCTATATAATAAGCAATCTTTTGAATTCCTATTCTGTTTTATTTTTTTATCAATGCTATAAGTGAGACCTGTTGTGCACAGCTGAATAGAAGGTGAAATAATTTAACTGCACACCCATCCCATATCCTAGTTGACCAGGTACATCAACAATAACAGCTCATGATAATATCAAATGCAGGAAGACATATTTTTGTAATGAAACATCTTCCTGGAATAAGTGTCCTATAGCAAATACTTGTAAGAAATTAATTATAATTGTGTGCGCTGTAGTTTTTAAGTACAGGCTCAGTGTCCTGAATGCTTACTTGCAGAATTTCTTGACTTAATTCATTCCACACCCCCATAAGCATCCATGCCCCCCCCAAGTAAACTGAGATAATAATAATGACAATAATAATAATAATAATGCTTATAATATAATTTGCTGCATTGAGCAACAATCTTCTTCAGGCTGCATAAATGGAAATATGGACTGTTCTAAGCAATGTTTTTGTAAGACAGTATCTTTTTCTATGTTAAATACATTGTAAAGTCAAAATAAATGTGTATAGCAATTACCTGTGACAACTACAGCTTTTATCTTCAGACTGAGCAAACCTGCATTGATTACATCTTGGTGGTCTGGGAGCTGTAAAGTGCAAATAAAGTCTGCAATATAATTTTCTCAATAAGCCCATCCTCACCTTGGATGTGCAATTCACTCTATCATCTCCACTCTTCTATTTGCAGCTAGCTCACTTAAATTTCTGCCTTCTTTCTAAGTTTCCTCTCTGATGCTAACCTGCACGGTTCCATACACTCTGCAGGGCTCCTTGCTTAAGTCAATTTAAAAGGTCAGCAAATGCAATTGTTTTTGTTACTCATGTCATATTGCTGGATCTTCCTTTTAGTGCAGCCTGCTACTACTTATGATAACGTTTAGTAGAGCACTGGAATTGCTTGTAATTGAGTCATGTAATTTCATTGAGAAATGCAATGTCCTTGAATGGCTATATCAATTGAAACATATAAAGGGAATTAATATTTTATTTTTTTTTATTTTTATTTTTTATTTTTAATTTTTACATTTGTTAACCGGGAAAGTCCGACTTGGAACCAATCAATTTTCAGTGGAGGCCCGGGGAAAAATGCACCAGATGTATGTCTTTGTAATGTAATAGAATTATTCTAATTGCTATTTCTCCCAGTGATGCATATGCATGGCAATTGTACATCTAGAACTTCAGCTTTAGGCATAAAACAAGTAAACTAGTTGTAAAGTTACTATACAACTTACAGTTTGACAACAAATAGCTTATAAGGCACTGCCACTTGATTGTATCTGTTTAAATGTTTTGCTTGACTGTAGTTAAGAAATGTTGAGAAATGACACTAAGTTTATTAATTAACTTGAAATAATAAGGCACATTCCTATTGTTAGATTGCAACTGCATACTTCTATTTTTCAGTGTATAGTTGTGGTTCATTGTTGCTGACTTGCGCACACTAGCTGTCACCCTTCTATAGTGAGACCTGTCATGCACAGCTGAAAAGAAAGTGGAATAAATTAACTCTACACATCTCAGCTGACCAGGTACTTCAACAGTGGCAGCATGTTAATATCCTATGTGAGAAAACATCTTCTAGGAGTAAGTGCCCTACAGCAAAGTAACAAATTAAGTATACATGTGTGCTCTGCAGTGTGAAGTACTGGCAATGTCCTGCATCCTTATTTCTAGCCTTTTAATTCCTTCCACATCCCCTAAAGCAACTAAAGTGCAGTGCGAGGGTAACTCTACCCTGATCTGCTCAGCAAAAGCACTAACAAACTTCAACTTATAACCCAACATGCATTCTCCTCTACTGAATCTTGGTTCAACAAATCTCATTTCATACGAAATCCCTATAAAACAAAATCAATAATATTTACTTCTGGACTCTTCTCAAACTAAAATACATACTTTATCATCACTGTACTGATAACAAGATCAAACAAGTTCACCAGATAAAACTCCTATGTCATCACTGCTGAATTTTGATCATCACATTAACCAAACTATAAAGAAAACACCTCACTAGGCTCTTTACACAGAGCACAATCATTCTTGGCTAATTAAGCCAGAAACTGTATGACATCTGTGTATTTACCCACATTGCTGGCACAGCCAGAGCAGTATTATAACAAAACCAGAAAATGTAAGCCGCCACTACTGGTCAAATTCCTGTCTACCACTGAAGGAACTTAATTGGCTATAACTACCCTACTACCTATTTTTATCTCCGCTCACTACCATACATAAAATCCTGCATAAGCCAAACAGCTATTCAACCATAAAAAAGTGATAGAACTCTATAAACAAAATTTCAATAATGTGAAACTTCATCCCTCTACACTAAAACATATGAAAATGGAAATTCCTTCAAAAAAACAATTGAAATGTCAGAGAAAAATGGATGTACTCCTGCATCTCGCCAGACGGACTGCCATAATGCCAATATATTTACCCCATCTCATTTAGAGAACAATACTAACTATACTTATTTTCTCACTTCTGATCTCTCATTACAATTCTCTCCTCCTACTCTCACTCGGCTATATTATTCTTAGTATTACTATTTTCTTAAAATGCTTTTTCTCTCCTCTTAGAAGGATTTTTCACAAAAAAATGATTTTATTACAGCAAGGACCTATACAGAGACTTAATGTATCCCATAAGTTAAACTGTGGATATTTTTATTTGCTTTGTTCAAGTTTTATTTTCCCCTGTTGTTAATTTCCACTGGAATGTCTTTTTGATTGCATAAATGCTAGTCTGTCAGTTTATGTAGGAATGCATGTATACAGATGATGCTGGTGATTAGATCTCATTGATAAATATTAATGTTAATACACCTTTACTCCATGCAGGCACTATACAACCTGCAGTGCAGACATTTCAAACACTGACCATCCTTAGATATATCTGTGATGTCTCAGGCCTCCAAATGCATTCATGTGTGCACACCTAAGTAAGATATATTTCACTTTTATGTATACATTCTATGTGTCACCTTTTATATGGTCTTCAGGCTCCAACGGATCATGGGGGAGATGATGCTTATTCATGTCAAGCCACAGAACTAAGGCAAAGAGTCAGTCTTTGGAAGGATGCCAGTCCTTAGCAGATTGAATTCACAATCTTTTCCACATCTCATATGTAATGGTAATATACAGGGTTACCAATTGCCCTATCCATATGTATGTTGATGTGGCAGGAAATTAGTGCCCTTGGCAAAAAAAGGCATTGGCATTTGAAAAAAAATTCAAAGTCTGTACAGAAGGCATTCCAGTCTGGAAAGAAATGAAAATCTATCATTATGAAGAAGATTTATACACATGTTCATTCCTTTTTACTGAGCTTATGACCAAGAAGTCCAACAACATTGCCCAATGCTGACGAGACACAAGCAATGCATGCAAAAACTGCATTGTATTCAATAATGTGCCTAATGAGGGAGTAATAAAGTGGGACTATGACTTTGTTAGGTAATAAGGATATGCCAATAATTTGTGTATTGTGGAAGGATTTACTAATTGCCCAGGGACGTGGTAGTCAAAATACAGTCTATAAAAATATTAACATACATACATACTCAAGTCCCTAACGAATGAGTCACATTTAAGAGGAGAGTTATCTAGAAGGTAACCAGTAGTGATGCTAGATTTATAAAAGGAAAAGTCGACACATTTATTAGTGCTGAGGGTAAGCTCATTATTAATCCACCAAGCATTTATTTGGTCTACCTTTGCTGGAGAATTTGATTATCAGCATGATACGTGATAGCAACCCCCAGTTTGCAATGATCTGCAAATCTGCTTAGCCATAGTTGGCTTTTTATGCCAAAGAAATATTTCAGATAGGAGGGGACCTAGAAAGAGCCCTTTGGGATACCATTAGTGATATTATTCTGTATAGAGCAAATACACCCTAATATAACATCACGTGTTCTTTCAACCAACCAGTTTTCTATCTTGGTTAATTTTGAGATGGGAGAGTTTGTCAATAATTTTGACAAGGTCAGGATAAGTAGTGTGGACTGTATGCTCCTGATACATGGTCTCAGTAACACTTTGATGAACTCAAGCTGATTGATGAAGCAGATCTTCCTATTATGAAGCCATAGTGGAGTGCATACAGCACAATCAAATTGTCTGTATCATTTTTTCTTTCTTTTTTATTTTTATTATAATACACTCAATAGCCTTGCATATAATACTAGTGAGATTAATAGGCCTGTAATTCACCAGGTTCTGTAGAGGTTCAACTTTATGCAAGGACACCAAAACTGCCATTTTGAACTCCTCAGTGACATAACAATTAGCAAGACTCAGGCTGAAGAGTTAACAGAAGGGTTTTGATAGGTGAGGCACTACACTTCTCAGCAGACATCAAGGGATATTATCAGTACCTATATATGCAGTATTTTTAATTTTGAAAAGTGTGAAAATTACTTGTTCTGTATTGGAGTGATGATTTGGGGGCAATGAAGGGGAGGGAGGGATGGGTGGTTGGAGTGATGATTTGGGGGCAAAGAAGGGGAGGGAGGGATGGGTGGTTGGAGAAAAGGTGGAAGAAAATTTGTCCTCTGGAATATAAACAATGTGTTTGGCGTCAAAGTGGTATCATTGGAGATACGTTCAGTTATTTCTAAGCTTCTTAATATAGCAGAAGAAGGTCTTATGGTTGTCTTTGGAATGAGTTGCGACAGTAAGTTCAGAGATGGACATACATTTCCTAATGGTAAGTTTGAGAAGCTTACATATCACCTTTAAATCCCTTTTATAATGTTGAAGCAGACATCTTCTAGTGATGGCCAAGAACTTTTGGTTGCATGTTTTTTCTGGGTAGCCATGTACATTGTGATTATCAGTTATCAGTTAGATAAGTTAATAGTAAATAATTTGTTTTGGGAAAAGTCATGGTTGATGAAGAATTTTTTTTTTTTTTTTTTTTTTTTCGGGGATTAAGGTAAGATGTTCAGATTTGACCATGAAGGGGTAACAAGTAGGGTGTTTGCAACTGGGAAAATTATTTGAGTACAAGATCAATAACAATAATACTTCTATTGGGTAGGGGGACAATTGGTCAAGTATATTGACAAAGTGTAGACATGTCTATGCATATTTATTCTTGGTAGCATGTTTTCCAGTTTTTATATGGATAGATGACTTCACTCATATGGATAGTACTTGGTTTGATTGTTATTTTTTTCTAGCTGGATAAGGTATTTTCCTGCTCTGAAGAGGTTGTAGCTGTGGAGCTATAATTGGCCATAAAGTGATAATTCTATTGAATATAATTAGGCTCTCAAACTTTTCCAGAATTGTGTAATGTAAACGCTGATGAGAGACAATTGGATTATGAATAAATACAGATGGCCCCC
Organism: Protopterus annectens; assembly: GCF_019279795.1. Taxonomy (NCBI): domain Eukaryota; kingdom Metazoa; phylum Chordata; order Ceratodontiformes; family Protopteridae; genus Protopterus; species Protopterus annectens. The sequence continues at coordinate 1,042,378,255 of NC_056725.1, forward strand.
CACACTTAAAGGTCAAGCTGAATGCTTGATAAGCTTTGCGACTTGGAACACAGAGAAAGCTATTTTGACAAGAGCCAAATGTTTATAATTGTGCAAATGCTAATAACTTTAAGATTGGAGAAGGTCTAAAGTTCATATATTTTGATATTTAGTCTTTGGGCTTTCAGCAGTGCCTCCTTGATAATATTCAGATTATAGTTTGCTTTTTTCATAGTTTCATAGTTGTATACTAGGCAACAACAACTAGGACCTTATAAGCCTAGCTGTGGAATCCAAATGTGACCCACAAATTTGACTTTATATAGGTGGTGATTTACTGACTTCCTCTGACCACCAGAGACATAGGAGTGAGACCAGGGGTGAATTTCCAATTACAGATCCATTGGTCCAAGTTGCAATTAAAAAGGGATAGGGAGGAACTCTGCTTCAAATGAATAGGGAGCCTGTTGCAGAAAATGGGAACTCACTGAAAAACATATATATCTCTCCAAAATGTCCTATTTATGTCACAAGCAAAATGTAGGTCTTTTAATCTAGTCATTTTGATGCTGTTTGTTTTGCGGATGTGCAAAAGGTTCATCAAAACAGGGTCCAATGATACCCTGTATGCCAGGCAAAGATCACCTCTTAGAAGTTGGTATGATACCGAGCAAAGAGACAGGGCTTTGAGGCAATCAGCAGAGGGTATTGTGTTTACTGCTTGCATTCTTTTTGTAAGGAACCTTTGTGAACATTCTTTGCTGCATGTGTCTGGCAGATACACCAAAGGGGGATCTGAAAAGAGCTGAGTACAGTGGTATGATGACCTCTTAGGACCTAGATGCCATGCCCTTGCTTTTAACTTGAGCAAAATCTAACAACCTTAAAAGTCTCTGAGCTTGACACTGCACTCACCCACCATAAGCACAATCTGCTAACGCCTTTAGGAAATACTCAATACTACATTACCTGACAAACTGTAACTCTCAATATGCTGTGTTATGAAACCTAAGACTGATTTTTTTTATTTTCTTAATTTGTGTAAGACTTGCATCTGTTGTAAGAGTCTCTTAAGAATTTCGAATTTGCTTACTGTTATAATGCTTTTGTTTACATGTTAATTGTATTTTATGTGGAGCTTTTCTCCCTGAGCCTCTGCTGAAAAAGGGCTACTTAGCTCAGTCAGACACACCTGGTCAACAAATGTAAAATAAATAAACACAGAAGGATTTTCTTGCTACCTTGGACACATGCTGGCCAAAAGCTAGGTTATTATCTACATGGGTTCCCACATCCCTGACTAGTGAATCAACTTTTAAGGTTGTTTTATTGATGATGCAGTTACCCAGGGTGGCAGACTTCTCAAAAGGTACTATAATGCATTTCTTGGTTCTCAGTTTTAAGCCATGGCTTTGGTACAAAACAGTTGTGTATTAGACTTTTGTGAATGGTGTTCTCATATTGCAGGTATTGAATGGCTGCTCCCAGTTTATATTGATCAGCCAAATGCCTTTGACATTGGCTTTGACCTCTGAGAAGTAGATGCCAAACAGGAGTGGTTCCAACACAGAGCCCTGGGGAACTCCACTGGTGACCGGCCTCTTTGTGGAGGTGGCCTCCCTGATTCTAACCTCCTGGGTCCTATCAGTGAGACACTTAGCTATCTGGTGTGTAATAAAGGGGATTATTATACCTAGTTGCATAAGTTTGTTGACAATGCCCCAGTGAGCTATCAAATGCTTTAACCAGATCTAGGTAGTCAGTATGCACCATCTTCCCTCATGCATTGCCTTAGTGACCTTTTAAAAGATATCCAACAGATACAAGCATGACCTTCCTTTGACAAAGCCAAGCTGGGATGGATCCATTGTTTGGAGTTCTATGTCCTTGTTGATGATTCCCATCATATGTCTTTCCATGGCTTTGCAAATAATATTAGTCAGTCTAATGTGACTGTAGTTTCCAGGATATGTTGAAGATCTTCCCTTATGAAAGGGGGGGGCTGAATGTTGCTGTCCTCCATTTCCACTCACATGGCACAAAGTCTGTTTTAAGACTATAGTTAAATAATGACTCCAGAGGTCCTGATATTAAACTTTTCAGTAGGCATCTTGGGATGTTAGCAGGGCCCACTGAGGCCATGTTCTTGGCTTTATTGAGTGCAGCCAGTACATGTTTCCTAGCTTTTGCTGGAGGTATTATGTTTTAGGCTGTTTTTCTCTGCATGGTTAGGTGTAAGGGGGTAAAGTTCGATCTGAATTTGTCCACTAACAGGTTTACTATATCACCAGGCTCAGTGAATGTGGCACTGTTAACCACCAGTTCAACACATAGCTGTGTGCAGGCCTTGAGGCTTCTGACACAACTGTAGAAAGCCCAATGGTTATCCTTCACCTTGGAGTTTAACTTAACCTCAAAGTTGGCTTTACATGACCTCATTAGATATGTTAGTTTCCTATTTACTTTGATGAATGAGTTTCTGTTTTTATGGGAATTACCCTTTCTGATTTTTGCCATATTTTTTCCTTTTGTTGTATATCCTGTTTAATTTAGGATGCCACCAGGGTGGTTCATTTCTAGGGCTAGTTTTAGGCTTACTTCTGGTAAGTACAGCAGCACCCATAGGTACAGCAGCATCCATATAATCATTGACATGGTAGTACAGAGGTTATAAGACCAATTCAGCATAGGCTGTTGTGTTCTCTGGCTTTGGAGAGGGCCTGAATTTTGATAATCCATCACTTAATAAATGGTAATTTGTCTTGGAATAGTTTGTAACTATTACTGGTTTTAATGGGATAATGGAGTTGATTTTGATTTCAAAGGAGACAGCTTTATGGTTGGACCTTACCATGGAGGATGAGACACTGAGGCAGGCACAGCATTCTCCCATATTTGTAAGCATGAGGTTCAGTATGTTGGAGCTTCTAGTGGGCATATTCACTATTTTGTCAAGTGTGTTTGCATTTACAAAGTCCAAGAATCTCTGCGCCTGTAGATTTTAGTCTGTTTAGGATTTCCATTCTATAGGGGGGTAATTAAAGTCTCCCATGAGTAGGGAGTTAGGTTGGATGAGAATCTCAAGTAGGTCCAAGTATGCACTGTGAGCTTCTTGAGACATAGAGGGTGTCCTATACCTGGCTAGGATATTGTGTAGGACTTTGTCTATGGTGATCTGCACATAGAAGAACTCCAGCCTGTCATCCTGTTTGACCACCCTAAATATATGCTTGTTATTGATTTATATGGAGACACCACCTCTTTTAGCACTTTTCTGTGCAGCTACTGGTCTAAAAGTGTAGAGGCACTGAAATCTTGTTCTGTCAGCGTACTGTCTGCCGCTTTGAGATTCAGTTCAGTTGATTTTCTATATTGGTAGGTTTATCAATTTGGCATTGCCTAAAACAGGAAGTATGGAGGTGAATACATTTTTAGCCAATATTTGAAACCCTAGAGGGGAGAGGTTCAGACTATCCTTGGCAAAGCAACATGGTCTGTTAACCATGTTCTTCCAATCTGTCAAATATTGGATCCCCTTAGAATAACACCGGAAAGACAACCAGTTGTTAAAATCAATAATTTTTTTCTCATATTGTGGCGTCATCCTCAGTGATGGTAATACGCTGCTCAATGCTAGGCCGATACCAGCCTGAGACACATAATCTGAAAGCTCCATAATGTCACTTTTCATATAGTCCAGGAAGGTACATCTCAGGTCATTAATACCTACATGGACTATGATGAGATCATACCAATTAAAGTGGTGTAATGACTTGACAGCATGTGTAATTTGGCTGATTCTGTTTCAAGATAATCAACTGATCGTTATCTTGTCCTTGTTCAGCCTGATTAGAGGGGCATTAGTATATCTTGCAATGGAGTCCCCTATGATGAGAGTCCTAGGAAGTATGTTTGCTTGTCTTACAAGCTTAGTGTTTTGGTCTCCACTGAGAGGAACAATATTATGTGATGTTAGGTATTGTCTTTTCTAAATGGCTTTGGGCTTGCTGAGGCATAGCTTTGACAACTGGTGATCTATGCAATCTTTGTTTAGGAAGATTGCTTTTAAGTGCCTTAGCATGTGTATTGTGTACTATATGAGGTGGGTGTTGTGAGCATTGTTTCGACAACCTGATGTATACTTTTATGTGAGTTTAGCCTCCTGTGTCACTGTGTAAGTACACCTCTTGTATACTCTGTATGCTTCTTTAAGGATTAAGTGGCTGTCATTGAATGTGTGATAACTGCTACATTGTCTCAAGATACCCATATCTACCAAGATGGCTACAGAGAAGTGAGGAAGTTGCATATCCATACTGTGCAGTACTTTGCTTTGTGATCAAGAGGCAGGTGCATTAGGATTAGAAAGCTATTAATTCTGCTTTCTCCTTTGGCACAAACTTAAATGTTCTAACCCACCCCTGCTAACAACACATTCCTGGAAAATTTTCCCCTCAGAAACCCTAAAATCCTGTAAGTGGCCCCCCCTCAAAACCCTCCTCCAGAATAATGCAGTCAAATACTTTTAACTCCACATTCCTAGGGATACTAAACCAATTTCCCCCCCTCAAAACAATTGGGGTTCTCAAGAACCCTGCTCCCTGACTAAAGAAAACCACAGAAACCCTACTATATGATAGGGATAAAGCTTGGAAATTGTGGCGTGAATACAAAACACCTGAAACTTGGCAAACCTTTTCGGAACATGGGAATAAAGCAAAAAAAAAAAAAGAAAACAGGTAAAAATGGACAAACAAAATCACTATATTTCCACACAAAGGAAACAGAGTAACAACCCACAAAAATTCTGGGCTGCAGTGAACAACATCCTCCATCCCGGAAAAGCCACTACACCACCACCAAACATCGAAGGCACAGACCTTGACAGCCTCAAAATTCAACAACTATTTTACCTTTTCCATACTGAAACTCATAAAGGAGATACCACCCTCAACCCAACCAACTGCAACCCTCAACATCACAAACTAACTCCATCCTCTTCTCACTCAAACCAGTACCAATATCAACCATGCAGAAACTCTTAACAAAATTCAAACCAACTACTCCCGCAGCCGACAACCTACCAGCCAAATATCTCCAAATTGCATCCAAAGCCATAGCTTACCCCATCTCCCTACAAATCAATAGATCTATTTCTGAGCATACTGTTCCATCCTTGTGGAAATCTTCATATATCATCCCCCACCACCAGGGTGGCTCCTCTACTGATCTCTCCAACTACCGCCCCATCACCATCTTATCCCTCCTATCAAAGATTCCAGAAAGATGTATTCACCACCAACTCCTTAACCTACTATCCAACAGTCTATTATCTAAAACCCAACACAGACTTAGACCATTCCATAGCAGCACCACTGCCATAATTCAGTTCTCTAATACAATAAACTCATACAAGAACCAAGGGAAACTTGTCTCTGCCACTTTCCTAGATCTATCCAAGGCATTTGATACAGTCTCCCACAACAAACTCCTTGTCTGCCTCTCCAAACTCAAGCTCGATGACCCCTCCTTTCACTGGTTTAACAGTTACCTAAGCCACCACAATCACAATCTGTCAAATGGCACAACTCCCTATCCCCCCATTCCCCGTCACATGTGGCATTCCCTAAGGCTCATTCCTAGGTGCCCTTCTCTTAACATATTTACAAACAAACTCCACCTAGCAACAACCAAAGCAGAGATGGTCCAAAATGCAGACAATACACCCACGATCTGCTTGGCACCCAACATTCATCTCCTACAAAGTAAAGCCCAAGAATCCTTCATTGAAATAGAGGACTGGCTAAACCATCACCAACTGATACTAAACCCAAAAAGACAGTTAATATTATTACACTCAACTAAGCCCAATGACTCCCCTTTCTCCATTCTCTCAGCCAACATCACCCCAGTACCAGAGGCCAAACTACTAGGTGTTACTATAGACCAATAACTTAAATACAACAAACACATATCCCAAACCATCTCTAAGGTCCACAAAAAGCTAGGATGCCTCTATTGTAGCAAACAGTTCTTAACATCCAAGTCTAGAACTACCATAGCCAGAACTCCCCTATTATTAACATTGCTGTATACCTCCCCAGTTATAACTTAACATAAATAAAAATGACCTGAACAAACTCTCCACTTGCTACAACAAGATAGCTAGGTTTGCAGCCAATGCTAATCACACTCCCACCACTGCCAGTCCCTACATAAACTATACTGGCTAGAATTTCCTAACTTGCTAAGCTACTACCAACTCAACATACCTCATCAAATTCTGTATCACCCTGAGAGGACCCCTGTCCTAGCCAGCATATTAAATTTTTACAACTCCAACAGGGAACTATGATCCAGTAACAAAGCCCTGATTGATGTCAATCCATGCAAGAACAGTTCTGGAGAAGCCCTTTTCTCCTATGAGGTCATAAAAGTATGGAACACCCTCCCCCCTGACCTCAGGCTAAAAAATCGCTCAACCACAATCAAATAACTCCTTAAATCACACGTTTATGCTATTCCTCTTTGCAACTGCAATGACCACCCCCTGAACCATCACCTCTTGTTGGTGGATATTCCATGAGGCCTGTGTTTCCTACTTCTCATTATCTCTTTAACCACCCATGTGCAATGTATAACCTTGTAAATATTGTAAATATGTACCTACTCTGAGCACCTTATGTTCATATACTGCACAAATATTGTAAGATCTGTGATCTGCTGATTGAGCTACTATTGTAGTGTATTTGACTGCCTTTTACATGCTAACATCCTACCACTTGTTATTCAACAACTGTCGTCATCCAATAACTATTATTGCACACATCTGTCATGCCTGCCAAAAATCCCAGCATTCTTCTCAATGTTAATTTTTAACAACCTATATATTTTTAACTGTATTGTAACTAAATTTTTGGAGCTTTTTTCACCAGGACTCTGCTGAAAATGGGCACCAGCTGTCCAGTCGGACTAGCCTGGTAAGACAAATCTTAAATAAATAAAAAGATTATGGTAAACAATACAAAATTCTAACTTTAATGTTTACAAAACACTGAATTCAATTGAATCTGTAGGTATTGCCACTTGACCCACAACTACCTGAACTAAGCTTTTCTGCTATACAAGGCATTGTTTTATGAACTGTTCTTTCTAGGTGTTTACTACTCTACATGGTACTACTAGCAAAGACAAATGCAGAAAATTTATAGCATCACAAAAAAAAACAGTAAACTATCTAATGAGCCCTCTGGCTAATAAAATGAGTACGCTATGAGTCCTTTTGCTTATTTCCCAACTCAGATCAACCAGGCGAACACCTCCCGCCACAAGATGAATAAACCCAGTCCAAAAGTAAAAACACAGTAGAAGAGACCTACAAATGCGATACTGCCACAAACCACTTAAACAATTAGCTGGAAATCCATTGCTGAAGGCAGTTTCAAGACAGTCTTGCATCAGTAACAGTGAGAGGAAGAACAATTTTTTTTTTTGAAATGCACACCTAAAAGCAGGAAACGGTACTAATTACTCAATATAACTTGTGTGTGATCTAGCAATCAAAGTAATTTAACTTTACATGGATGGCACTAGATAAAATAGTAGCTGAATGCAGGCTAGGACTCCAAACCTTGCTGAGCTCTTGGGAAATGAGTCAATCAAGATAAAAACAAACACCCTGTTTTTGGATGAATTTAATTACCTATCCATTGACTAAATAATTATATGCGTTCTAACTCACTTGTCCAAAGGTTCCTGGACTTCGTTAACTCCAGTGCCCTGGACCAACTGGTTGACACACCCACAAAGGGCTCAAACATCCTGGATCCTGGTCCTCACCAACATGGGAGCTGCTGCACCACCCCCAGTGTGTGGCCATCCCTGATGAGATCTGACCACAAACCAGTCTCACTAGAAGTAACTATAACACAAGATGCCCTTAGCAACAACTAGACTAAAAATCTTCTCCAAGGCCAATTACAGCCTCTTACATGACAGCATAGCTTCATAGCCCCTCCCCCACTGATGGAACAGACTCCTCTGCTTGGTTATAAACCAATGCTTTATACTAGCACTTGTACAATTGTATTGACTCTGCCACACCTGATAGAACCAAAGCAAGATCTTAAAGGAAAAACAAACCTGCCTGGTGGACAACTGCCATTAATAGGCTATATAATTGGAGAAAGAAATTGCTGTCTAAGAGTAGGAAGAAATGGTCTCAAAACTGGAAGCACTCCCTCCTCAACTTAAACAAGCAAATAAAACTTCTAGTGAAGTCCTCCAAAGCTATCTACAAATCCAAATTATCTTCCCTAACTAAGGATAACCAGAAGACGTTCCTTAATTACATCCATAACCTCAAAGGTAAGGCCCAGATTTGCACTGAACCCATAGTTAATGGTACTACATATACAGACCGTGTGGATACAGCAAACCTGCTGGCTAAGGGGTTCAGTGAAAACTTCACTCCTCTGTCCCCGCCTCATAAACCCCACAGCATGCCTAACACCTGTTCCCCACCTAGTATTTCTGAAAAGAAGGTCTTAAACACCCTGTCCAAGGCCAAAAACACAGCCTCTAGGGGACCATACAACATCCTGATCTGTGTTTTACATAGGTTAAAACAAGAATTAGCATGACCATTGTGCATGCTTTTCAATCACAGCCTAAACACTGGCTTCATCCCAGTGGAATGGAAAACAGCTTCAGTCATGCCTTTGTACAAAGGGGGTGCATACACAGACCCCGGCATCTATAAATCCATTCACCTGACCAGCCTTAACTGCAAGGCCATGGAATGAATCATCATGGACCTTATTAATAAAGATATAGGAAATCTCTAAATGCTTGACTCCATCTAGTTTGGCTTTGTCATGGGGAGATCATGCCTATTAAAGTTGGTGGACTTCTTTAAGACAGTTACTTAAGTCTTAGACAAGGGCAAATCTGTGCATACGGCCTACTTGGACTTACCCAAGGCCTTTGATACAATCCCCCACTCAGACATCATCATCAGCAAACTCACCCAGATAGGAATCAACCCCTAGGTGGGTTGCAAACAGGCTAACTGATATAACTCATATTGTCAAAATATGGGACTCTACCTCCTCCAGCAGACCTGCAACCAGTGCTGTTCCACAGGGATCAGTTCTCAGACCCTTACTGTTCGGAATCTACTTCTCCAAAGTACAGACTAGAACTAAAGGATTGTGCTTGACAAAGTTTGCTGATGACTGCAAACTGGGAGCAGTCATTGAAACCACTAGCCATGTCAACATCCTGCAAGAAGGTCTTATGCAGACTAATAACTGGTGCCAAAGTCACGGTTTTAAATTTAATGCAAAAAAAGTGCATTATCATTCCCTTCAGCAAGGATGATGTTCCTGCAAACTACCACATCAATAGCAATACCCTAAGCACACAGTCTGTGGTGAGAGATCTGGTTACACAGGTCGACAGCAACCTTAACTTCGATCACCATGTCTCACCAGTGGTAAGAAGGACATTTTATCCTGCTCATCTCATAAGTAAGGACATTGCCTCCAGAAAAAAAGAGGTTATAACCACCATGAACTCTTTACTCATCAGGCCAGAATCAGAGTAAAATGCTCCCTTTGGTAAGTTTCTTTCCAAACACCTGCAGCAATTGGAGAGACCACAAAGGTTCCTTACAAAGGAAATTCAAGGCCTTCAAGATCTATCTTACGTGGACAGACTGAAATCATTATCACTTTAATCTGTGTCATACAGACTACTCAGAGATGACCTGTGTCTTGCATATAGAGAAATCTCTGACCCAACTTTAATGGAAATGCACATTCACATGTCAAATGGCACATGGGTCACTTGCTCAAAGGACACTAACCTGGTGTGTGACATCAACAGAACTTACTAGAGAGACAGATTTGTCTCACAAAGGTTGTCCCACCTTTGGAACAAGCTTCCTATTCATGTTAAACAAAGCCCCCCATTGGACTTATTTAAGCATAATTTGGATGATTGGATGGGTAACCAGAAATTCACCCGGGGGTTCCACTTGTGTCCCTCTTGGAGGGGGAAATAAGTGCTAATTTTAATGTATGCTTGAACCAGGCACCCTTGAGAACATGGGGTGAATTTGGCTAGGCTTGTAGGGGATCTAGGGCCATTAGCCTAGTAACCTCCTATGATCCTGTGATAATCCTAGAAAGGATGTTTACTCAAGAGCCATTCTGGCTGCTGAGTGTGCACTCAGTATCATGCATCTATGGAAAACAATGGGTTGGAAGAGTACATAAATAGCTTATACAACAGTCTATAGCAATAAAACAGGGAAGGGAGGGAGACTGGAAATCAAAGTATCATAAGGGGGAGGAGGCCACAAACACATCCTTATTATAAAACAACACCAGCAGTAAGAGTGAGAGGGTTAGGGAAAACCAACCAGGTTAGCTAGAGATGCATACAATCAAAGGCAATACAGAAACTCATTCAGAAACTTCAGCTTAATGTGTTAGTGAGGGATGGGGTGGACACAGCATGCAACTTGAAGCAGGTAATATTTAAGCAGGATTGAAATGGTTAATTTAATTTTCTCTCTCTAGTTTTCTTTTTCTTTCTTTTTTTTAAATTAAAAACTAGCAGTTACACATCTCTTTCCAGGCTAGCTGGACAGCAGTCCAATGCAATGAAGGCAATATTGAAGCTCTTTCAATAACTTTAGGTTAAAGTGTTAGTATGGGATGGAGCAAACCCAGAATGCAAGTTTAAAGAGACACTATCCTGCTTCCAAATCTAGTTTCTTACCTCAGTCTGAGATCTTAACATTGCCACATACTTCATAAATTACCTTCCTTTTTGTGACATCGCTGTAAGTTCCAGCCCAAGTATACCATTTCTTTTAATTAGACACAAATATTTTCTCCACGCTTGATAAGATTCCCTAACAAAAACAAAAATAAGAGTGTATGTGCTCCTCCTGAGTGTAGAGTGTATGTGCTCCTCCTGAGTGTAGAGTGTATGTGCTCCTCCTGAGTGTAGAGTGTATGTGCTCCTCCTGAGTGTAGAGTGTATGTGCTCCTCCTGATCTTTGATTAATGCAATCCCTGTTTTGAAAACCCAATTTTGCATTTGCCATCAGCATATCTCTCAACTGTACAGATTTTGGCAGAATGTCCAGATATTTGCCCCATATTTTTGGTCCATTTATTATAAAATTGTGTTTTTTGACAAATTATTGGCAAATCATTAATGGTTAAACTGAAAAAATAATGATAGACATTTGAGTTTTAAAATTCATACCTTTCAGAAAATGCATGTTAATGCAAAGCCTGTTATTCTATCAATTCTCTAAGTTTGTAAGAGCAATACTTAAAAAGTGTCCCTATTTATGGGCATTTGCTCCTCCTGCTTTAGTGATGGCTTTGTCCAGATTTCTTTCTCTAAGAGATTGAGATGTATTGTGGTCAGACCGAGCACTGCAGTGCTCAGTGTGTGGTCCAAACTGTACCAACTGCTGGCTATATTGTTGCAAGCATTTTGTTCAAGCTATAAAATAAGCAGAAGAAATTACAAGTAAATATTTTTACTTTTAAACTATAACAAAATGCTTGCGACAATGTAGCAAGCAGTTGTTACAATGTAGACCACACCCTAAGCACTACAGAGCTCAGTTTGACCGCAAATGCAATACCGGCTGTTAAAAGCCAGTATTTTATTAAACAAGAATCAGGATCAGTTGACTGCATTGAAAGTGCTCATTGTGTGGTCTAAACTGTAGCAACTGCTTGCTACATTATAGCAAATTTTTTGTTACAGTTTAAAAGTAAAAAAAAATCTTGTAATTTCTCCTTTTTTCTTTTTCTTACCAAAACCTGAGTGCTGCAGTGCTCCATGCAGTTAGAATGTAAACTATAGCAACTGTTTGCTACAGTTGTAGCAAACAATTTGTTATGGTTTAAAAGAAGATTTTTTTTTAATATGTTGAATATAGGTGATTTTGCCAGATATTTTTGTCCTGTCCTGTATATATATATATATATATATATATATATATATATATATATATATATATATATATATATATACACACATTCACATGTGTGAGTATATGCATGTGTATATGTGTGAGTATCTGTGTATCTACAGATATGTGTTTGTGTATGTATATATATATATACATATATGTGTGTGTGTATATACAGGTCTGCATATATATATATATATATATATATATATATATATATATATATATATATACAGGTCTGCGCATAGATATAGATATAGATATATACACATATATAGATATTGATAAAAAGTCCAGAAGCACTATAGAAAAAAAACGGCAATACAAATTGTTGTAAAATTCGTCCAAGTTTATTGGAATACACGAACAGTTGGTAAGTGCTTTTGGCTGTATAAACTCAGCCTTCATCAGACAAAGTAAACCACACTGACATTTTGTTATATATTATATGCTTAATTAACCAATTAATAAATAATTCAATTAATTAGGTCTTATTGCATCTATAAAATCTCAATTTGCATAAAATATGCATGCCGAAAAAATACACATAATATAAACCACAATTAAACAACATTGCAATAAATATCATTATAAAACCATAACTAATGAATTCTCCTATCTATTAAGTTATGCCATATGGCCATTAATTAGATACTACGTGAGTAATATTTGAGATGTCAAAGCTTTTTATAAACACCTTACTCTATGTGAATATTGATACATTACATAATATATTTATTTACCTATTTAAAGCCCTCAACTTTAATATACTAAAAATGGATATAGAATCATTTATTCCTGGAGTATGTGTGGCATTAAGAAAAACTTGCCACCAATACTCTATAGATTCTAAAATTATTTTCCAAGGGCCTTTTCTGGGAGATGGAACCTACAGAATTTTCTGTGACTGATAACAATGGCATACAAGTGTACAACAATGAAAATATTCATAATAAACAGCAATTCCCTTTAGAAGACAACATCCCCCACAGCTCGGAACGCCTTCGGAACAAGGAAGGCTACATAGCCAGAAACAACAGTACGAGAGCTTGGAGAAGGCAGAGAACGGGCTCAAGGAGCAACTACAATCGGCAGTAGAGACTATTAATATAGAAAATCGCAATTATACAGAAGGTGAGAGTAATTTTAAACTCATCACTAGTGGAACTGGCGATTATCATATTTATAACTATAGTCAAGTTCATTTAACTACAGAACATGCCAATGTATTCAGTAAAGGGTTTACTTATGTTCCTATGAAAAGGGCAAGTGTTACCAACTTGATAACTGAGCTTAAACTTTTTACTAGAAAACTGAACTTGGCGGTTATACATCAACAAACGCCAAGTATGGTTAATAATTCCATGTGAATTCCTAGTGTAACAAATCCTCCACTTCACCCAAAAATAAAATTATTTGAGGATTTGTGTGAATTAGATTTTAGACATCATTTGAAATATAGAAAACGAGGATTTGATTATGGGAACAGCAAAAATAATAATTTTTCAGATATAGAGTGGAAAATGTTAAATGATATAAAAACCAACAATGATATTCGTATTATACAGCCCGATAAGGGCGGCGGTTTGATTATCATGAATATTTTTGATTATAACCAGCAGTTATTACAAGTTTTGTATGGTGATGCTTATGTTGAAGCCTCTATAAATGAAATCAATATTTCTTATTCCAGGATTGACTATATTATTGAAGATATGTTGTGGCAGGGCCAAATAGCTATGGAAGCATTTGCATATATGACCATGGAAAATCCCAGGATTCCAATTATGTTTGGGTCATTAAAGTTGCATAAAAATTTGCAAAACCCACCGATACATCCAATAGTGGATGCCGGTGGTTCAAAAAACTTATTATATTGCAAAGTTTATTGATTTAAAATTGAAGGACAAGTTAAATGAACTCGAGTACAACTCTCGAGACTCCTGGCATTTTCTTACTAAGGTCAATGATGTAACTATGGACAATCTTGAAGAGCTTATATTTCTCACAGTAGACGTAAAAGATCTTTTCACTTGTATACCGCAACAATTGGGTATATCTTGGTTTACTGATTTTTTCTTCGAAATTATACCCATTACACAAAATGAGTTAAACACATTGACAGATTTGTTAGATTTAGTTTTGTCCAATAATTACATCTATCATGATGGGCATTACTTTAAACAAATCAAGGGGGTTGTGATGGGTTCACCAGTTGGTACATTATATGCAAGTGTAGTTATGGCTGCATGGGAACACAGATTTTTATTTTCTTCAGTGTTTATGAAACATGTAAAGATGTATAGTCAATTTCTAGATGATTTATATTTCATTTGGGAAGGCTCTATGCAATCTATTGAAGAATTTTTAACATATATTAATGCCACTACCGAATTTTTGGAATTCACACACCAATATAGTAAGGATATGATAGCATATTTGGATGTTTGCTTACACAAAGATTTTGTTCATAAAAAATTCAAAGCTACTATCCATCGGAAAAAGACTTATTCTAATAAATTTCTACACTTTGAAAATAACCATCCGCAACATGTAAAAAAGGCAGTGTTAAAAGGGCAATTAGTGCATGCTGCTCGGATGGTTTCAGTGTATGATGAATTTATAACCGAGTGTCAATATATAGCCAATATGTTTTTAAATAGACAGTATCCAAGTTGGTTTGTTGATGATATAGTTAGAGAAGTAGTAGTAAAAAGGAGAAATGGATTTTACAAGTCTCTGTTGAGATCAATTGAGTGTATGGAACCTCATCAAATGCAACAAGAAATTACATCTAATGTATTATCAGTTGAATACAAGAAAACATGTAATAATAGTATTAATAATAATAACGATAACATCAAAGTGGAGGATAACATAGCAATAGGTTTATTTAATAATACTAATGTTGCATTCATCACCACTTATACGCAAGACTCTGAATATGTTAAATATTTGGTCAATAAAAATTGGACTTTTATAAAAGGAGATGAGCAATTGATGAAGTTATTCGGTATTCAACCATCCATTATATATAAAAGAGACAAAAATGTAAAGGACTGGTGTCAGATCAGTCCTAAAACACATACTAGCAATGCCTTTATGAAAAAATGTAATATGTGTAAATATTGTACATACATATTGGAAACTGATCAAGTGCATATAAATGGTAATATAATAATAAAAGGGAAATATAATTGCAATACTTTTGGAGCTGTTTATGCAGCTTTGTGTATGGAATGCTCAGCCTATTATATAGGCAAAACTGTGCAGAAATTAAGACAGCGTATATATGAACATGTATATGACATTAATAGACGATCCGAAAACAATGCACTTTATAGACATCTTGTCCAGTATCCCACTCATAAATTTAAATTTGTAGAACTTGAACAGGTGGTTCCATCTCCCAGAAAAGGCCCTTGGAAAATAATTTTAGAATCTGAAGAGTATTGGTGGCAAGTTTTTCTTGATGCCACACATACTCCAGGAATAAATGATTCTATATCCATTTTTAGTATATTAAAGTTGAGGGCTTTAAATAGGTAAATAAATATATTATGTAATGTATCAATATTCACATAGAGTAAGGTGTT
This sequence comes from Protopterus annectens, assembly GCF_019279795.1. Taxonomy (NCBI): domain Eukaryota; kingdom Metazoa; phylum Chordata; order Ceratodontiformes; family Protopteridae; genus Protopterus; species Protopterus annectens. The sequence goes on from NC_056725.1 coordinate 1,042,393,837, forward strand.
TATAAAAAGCTTTGACATCTCAAATATTACTCGCGTAGAATCTAATTAATGGCCATATGGCATAACTTAATAGATAGGAGAATTCATTAGTTATGGTTTTATAATGATATTTATTCTAATGTTTAATTGTGGTTTATATTATATTATATTCTGTGTATTTTATCGGCATGCATATTTTATGCAAATTGAGATTTTATAGATGCAATAAGACCTAATTAATTGAATTATTTATTAATTGGTTAATTAAGCATATACTATATAACAAAATGTCAGTGTGGTTTACTTTGTCTGATGAAGGCTGAGTTTATACAGCCGGAAGCGCTTACCAACTGTTCGTGTATTCCAATAAACTTGAGGACGAATTTTACAACAATTTATATTGCCGTTTTTTGCTATAGTGCTTCTGGACTTTTTATCAGTTTGTTTCTGTTCTTTGTGGATTATATAGATATAGATATATATAGATATATAGATAGATATAGATATAGATATATATAGATATAGATATATATAGATCTAGATATATATAGATATATGTATAGATATATCTATATATATAGATATATCTATATATATATATATAGATATATAGATAGATATAGATATATAGATAGCTATATATAGATATATATAGATATATAGATATAGATATAGATATATATATATATATATATATATATATATATATATAGATATATATAGATATATAGATATATATCTATATAGATATATATGTGTGTGTGTGTGTATATATATATATATATATATATATATATATATATATATATATATATATATATATATATATATAGCTATGAGTGTATGTATGTATGTATAGCTGTATATATACCCATAATATGCCAGGTATTCACTCCTTCTGCAGTTCATACTGAGTTACATGTATTCTAAACATTCAGTATCTAAGTATGATTGCAAATTCTTTTTTATAAGACCCATTGCTCCTACTACTATTGGAACTGTTTGGGTGTACTTCCTTCACATTGCCTTCATTTCTGCCTGTAAATTGTGGTATTTTATCACTTTTTGTGTCTCTTTGTATGAAATACATACCTCTCAACTGTCCAGATTGTCACAGAATGACCAGATTTTTGCCTCCTATTTTGGTCTGTTCCTCACAAAATTAGCAGTTTTCTGAATTTTTGTGGCAAATTACTGAGGATGGAATTCATTACATAACGACAGGCATTTGAGTTTCAGACTTCATATCCTTCAGAAAATGCATGGTAACAGAAAACCTTTTATTCTAGCAACTTTCCAAGAGCAATGCTTAAATGTGTTCCTATTTTTGGGCATTATCCCCCATTATTTTTGGCTTTGTTCACATTTTTTGGGCTAAAAAGTTGACAGCTATGATGAAAGACACTGTAGTCACTGGTTGTAGCAATTTCAGTCATAAATGCTACTGTTGTCTTCTTTTCATGGACTACTACATCTGTATTTCTCAAGTGTATTTTTTGAACTCTTGGTAATGGGTGATACTTTCTGATGTAAACTTCATCATTTTCTATAATGCTTTGTGGCTCATGTTTCCAATCCTTCTCAGTTACTTCAGTATTATAATGTTTGCACAATCCTCAATGCTGCAGTTTTGCCACATTGTTATTCCTTTCATTATTTAGTCCTTATGCCAGTAGTGTATCACACCCAGCAAACAAGACGCGCAACTGTTTTCAGTTCTGTTTTACTGAACCTGCATGTCGTCTGTTTCTCCCACATGTTTAGTGGACCTTGTAAACCAATGTGTAAGTAATCCACTGTCTTTGGCCCCCAATATTAACCTTTTTTCTTCTGGTTTACATTCAACTCTCCTTAACTATTCCTGGGTTCATTCCAAATCAACATGAAGTTGTTCCAAGAGTTTTCTTTACTTCCAACTACATTTATACATTTTCTATATTTCTTGTCTTCTCATCTGAGCCTTCATCTTATATTCATTCTTTTGTTTTTTGGCACATTTTGTTGCTGCCTGATTTTTATACAGTTTTGGTTTGATTTCCATTCCTGCTTAACACCAATATGCTGAGTCTATATTACATAGTCAAAGTTTTAGGTAATTGAATACCTAAAGCTCGACACCAAAACAGTGAAAGGTGTAAACATTGAATATCCACTTCCACAAATTCTTTCATAGGGAAAGACTTTGCTTGGCTGGAGAAAAAAAATTCAAACCCTAATCGAGTGCGGGGCCCCCACAACCTTTTACAAATTCACACATTTTACTATGATTTATTCACATTTGTTCATGTTTTATCATTGATCCTTCATCAACTTCCAAATATCTATACACTCTCTCTTTGCTCAAGGTCCTTTATATCACATTACTGTCCGACTTGTATTTTCTTGGTGTTACAGCTTTTCTGCTTTAAGGGTTGCTTTTGCACATTTATCAAGACCAAATGATATCATCTGAGAAAGTTTTGACTGCTTGTCATTGTGCTTTCAGTTCATCATCTGACGTACTATATAGCATCACTCAAAAAGAAGATGAAAAGTATTTACACTTTGTTGTTTCATGGGAGTCAAATTGCAGTCATGACCTAATCTGTTAAGTAGACAGCTTATCGGGTTAAGGGCAAGAGTAAAGAGCAACAGTGACAAAATGTGACCCTGGAATACCTCCTTTTGAATATTTATCACTGGAATAATAACTTGTTCTTTACCATGGCTTAACTTTGAAGTGGTTTGCCACTGTTTCATGGTCACTGTAATGTAATTGATCAGTGTTGGGTGTGTCTTATTCATTAGTAAGCACTTTTTTTATCCATGAATATGGGATGCTGGCAAATGCTTTATTGTGGTCTATCCATGCCATACTTTATTATTCCCCTTTTTACAGTTCTCCATTATGACTTAAACAACAAATGACACTTTCTTGCATATGACTTTCTTTTGTTAGCCTTTTGTTCTATTGCCATGATTGAGCTTACATTTAAATGACTATACAGTTTATTGGCATCAGTTCCAATGTATAATTTATGCATCATCGGAAGGCAAGTTATTGGTGTATAGTTTTTAGGATAGCTTGCAGGTGCGCTCTTAAGAAGGAGTATAATTTTTCCTGTTAACCATGTTGGTGTCTGTTCAGGGTGTACATATGAATAGTTCTTACTCATGACTAAATCTGCATGTAAAGATGTTAATTAATACCTTTAGTCATAAGTTGGTACTGCATCTGGGCTTGGGTTTTCCACTTAGGAGCTTTTCTTAATTTTGTTTCAGTTTCTCTGGCAGTTACTTTATCACATTTCATAGCCTATACATTTGAACTTATTCTTTATTTTAATACGTTTATCCATTCAACTTTCTTTTTTTTAATGTTCCACAGGATCTTCATAGAGATTTCTCCAAAATGTGCCTGTTTCTTCATTTTATTTTATTTTTTTTTTTGGGGGGGGGGGGCTTTCAATTCCTTTTGCCTTGTTTCTCAATTCTCTATAAAACGTGTTTTGGGTTTTTGGGTCATCAATAAATTATATATTTTGAACGTTTCCTTTATATTACCTGCATGTCTTCTACACTTTTTTTCTGACTGTGCTGATATCTTTAGTTAACTATTTGCAATAGTGTGCAATCAATCCTGATCTGTTCTGATACTGTGAGTCACATTTTTTTACATCTTTCTGAGTATTTTTGTTGATCTGTTCCCTCTTTTGTACTCTTCTATCAGTGACACTTCTTGTCTTAATTGCTTTATAGTTTTTTCTATTTGATACTTCCACGATGGCCCTTGATTTCTCCTCTTCCATTCCCTTACTGTCCTGTGTTTTTATGGTAAGTCTTTGCCTATTACTTTAGCTGCACAGTAATATATCATATTTGCTACTGTTACATCACATGAATTTCTGTGAACAGTCCTAATTACTGTGTTCATTTGTTTTATCACACTTTTCAGTAATCTATTTTTTCATTGATCTTAATATGTCTATCTATCTCTTAAGTCAAGCAACTCTTCCCTTAGATCATTTTCTTCTAACCTGAGGGCACATTCTTTATTCTCCATTCCCTGTGAGCATTGTACAGAAAATTCCAGAGCATCTTCCTTGTACAATATTCTCTTCAGTTTCATCCAGTGTCATCCATTGCTTTTCCATATGGGAACTCACTGACCTATCACTCAACAACATTGACTTTGTCAGAGTTGCCACAGTTTCCTGTTTATTCCCTTGCTGTGCAACTCCAAGTGACCTTTTATACTGGTTTCCTACTGAAGGTTCCAAAGTATCTTCAAATGGCAACTGATCAGATGTTTCCAGCTCCACCAGTTTCTCTTTAATTTGGGGATTTATTTTTCCATCCTGCTGTGTTATCATCAGAGATAGATTTTCTACACTAAATCCTACACTATGCAGGTAATCCATGACCTCAGTTTATATTTCTTTAACTTCTTCATTACTGATCCTCCTTTCTGCTTTTCCTCTTTGTTCTGTTATTTTTTGTATTGTAAAATTTTCCATATCTGGATGCCTCTGGCTGTATTTCTCTTCAAATATCTTTGGTGCTGCTCTTTTTGTATTGATTAGTTTTGCTTTTTCCTTTGCATAAATATTGCATCATATTAAATCCCTTTCCCCTGGATTCAATAAACTTTGTGCAGGAATAGTACTATTCCTGCATGGAGTGGTTCGTGTCCATGTAGCCACAGCAGGGCGCCTTACATATTCATGAAGGCGCACTGCTGTTTAGGCTAAATGGACATGAACCATGAATGAGTGCAGGGGGCATGTTTAAGTAGTGTACAGACTATGAACACGCCCCTTACAGTCAAAGTGCCTTATGGCACTTTCTAAACATGATCCCGCATATTAGAGAATTTCTCTAATATTATGCCAGTATTTCGGTGTCCCCAGACACCAAAATGAAATAATAATTTCAGTGTCCACAGACACCGAAATACATATGGCAGCAGGAAACCAATGCAGGCGGTGTGTGACAGGTTCTGTGATATGCTCCCTGCATTTTAAAAGTACCGTACAACACCTCAAAACCTGCTAAAGCAGGAAACATGGACAAAGACATAAATAATGGAGGGACAAAGCCCTAAAAAGGGAAACGTATTAAATATTGCCCTCACAAACTTAGAAAGTTGATAGAAAACAGGTCATGCATTAGTAAAAATGTCTGAAGGATAGAAGTCAAAGTCAAATGTGTGCCATTATTCCCTGACTGCAGTCCTCAAGGACTTGTCAGAAAACCACAATACTCATTATATAACCTAATAATATAATAATAATATAATAAATCTTTTTTCTACATGCTAAGGAATGTTTAAGCATAGCTAAGTGGGTGTGTGCATTATGGCCCTCCACCTAGCATTGCTTAAACATCCTGTAGGAGATAAAAATATACACTGTAAATTCCACAGCTGAGATAGTGTATTAGTTACAGGCCCGGCTTTATATGCAGGCATTCCTGGTTTGAATACGAAGACAAACAAGTTATTTTTATATGGGAAAGCAGTGTTAAAATACTTTTTTTAAACTTAAATTATTTAGTAATTATTTTTTCTCTACCAGGGTAGTGTAGCTGGTTTAAAATGGAAATGTGAGTGCATATAACATGTGATATTACACATGTATACACAAGTGTCCCATACAGTATAGTCGAACCCTTTGCTAATGTAATGAAAGCACATAGAGGGATATCTTGTAAAGGAAATCATGTACACCTACTAAATGAGACCATTACCCTGAAATTTCTTTAAAATGAAAACTGAGCAATGATTAATCACTCTGTCTCCATCTGCCTGGCAACAAAATAACAAGCCCAGCAAAGTCTCAAACCCAGGATGCTGAGAACTACAACCACAGCAAAGTACCACTACACCATCTGAGCTGTGATAATTTGAAATGCTTTTACAAATATATCATGGGCCACAGTCATTCAACATAAGGGGGAATTATATATCCATAATACTGTTATTTACATATATATACATACCAATATGTGTGTGTGTATGTATATGTATATATATATATGTATATATATATATATATATATATGTGTATATATATATATATATATATGTGTGTATATATATATATATATATATGTGTGTATATATATATATATATATATATATATATATATATATATATATATATATATATATATATATATATGTGTGCATATAATTTCATACAGAGCTATACAGACAGATAACCAACCTCTTACTGCAACAAATCTGCAAACAGTCTTACAAATGGGGGATAAAGGGCAGACAATAGTGACATTTTTGAAATATTGCTGTCATACATGTAGAAGTATGTTAGAGTGGCAATGTGTCCTTTCATTTTTGTTTCAGACCTGGACTCTGTCTGCCATTGTATGTGAATGTCAACATTTACTAATGTCAATGCTCATGTCACCCCATTGATTTCTGAAAAACCCACAACTGTTGTGGCCAATAGACAAAACATATGAGCCAGACATCAGGACAGTGTCTAGACATCTGGACAGTGGAGAAGTATGACCACAGTCATGTAACAGAATGGAAACAGCTGTCAACTATGTTATCCAGCACCTTCTGAACCACAGTACAACCAAGACCAACACGACACTATCCCAAATCAGCTCTGGGCAATTACCCATGTATATCCAAATATATCACACACTACAGGGATGAAACTGTACGGAAAAGCATATAGTGGTGCATAAATGTCCACCCTCCACCATTTGCACCACAGTCACAGCAGCATGCCAGTACCCCAAATGAACTGTAGAGTAGAAATGAGTGTTTGATTCCTGATTCCCAGTCACACAATACACTGACAGATACTGGCCCAACTCAGTGTGCTAGGAATTCTGAGGTGTTACAGGACCTTTCTCAGTCTGCCTCAACAAATACACATCTGATAGACCACCAGCAGCCATAGTAGCATGCGCAGTCAGATAAAAAAGGCTCTATGACACTCACATCTGCTACTCTCCCTACCCAGCCAAACAAACATCTACACACAATATTGCTACACAATCTTGGCAGTTGCTTCACAATGGCCAGACATACATAACTTTCATATGTACAGATTTGCGCAAAATGTCCAGGGTGTGAGACCATATTCATGGCCACTGCCACATACCACTTCCAGGAGTCTGCTATGTCAGTGGGTTGATACCTTGAGTGCAGTCAATAAATAATGATATCACATACCTCTGACCCTTTTACTGCAAGACATCTGGACAAAGCATGACATACATGGGGACAGGAGGACGGAAAGAGGGACAATATCTTACATAATGGTGTTACAAAATGAAACAGTTGACAGTGTCACAGGCTTGGCTGTAACATAACATCCGTGAAGGAGATGATGTCTGAAACAACAATGGATGTCAACAGTTACTCTGAATACAATCCTGACATTATCCTACTGCTTCAACAAAAACAGATGTTGTCTGAGGAACAGACCAAACATAACAGGTGAACCCCTGGGCAGTCTGTAGACATCAGGGCAGTTGAGCGGTATGAGAGAGACATATCGCTGTCAGACTTCAAGTCACACAGGAAATGCATGTCTAGATGAACCTTGTTAAACTAGCAACCCTCTATGTGCATATAGCACTATTGGCTAACAATCTGTACCCAGTTCTGGAGCTTTGTTCCCCATGTTGCTGGGTTGTCTCCACATGTCCTCTCCTGAGAGGTATTCCCACCTAATGTTTGTGAAGCTGTAGCCCCCACACCTCCATAATGTTCTCCACAAAGGCAAGGAAAAGGGGTAAGGCACACATGAAAACCATAATTATAGCACTGTGTTGCTTTCACATTGCCAAATTGAAAGACAACACAGCTGCTCTGGATGCAAGTAGCAGACACTGATTGGTGCACAGGCCATTATCTGCTCATAAGCAGTACCTACAAAAGGCAAGATGCTGCCTATGCAACACAGGTCTCAACCCATCTGCACAAAGACAGACTGTGACTACACAATCTTAACCATTTGCATCATTGTGAGGGAACTCCTGAGCACTATAACAGGTATGTCAATCATGTAACCTTGTAATGGAATCCAGAATGGGGATGCACTGATGTCAAATGGGACATTAAGCACTAGGCCGCAACAAGACCTGCTGGACTCCACATGCTGCTGTCCAGCACTTATGGCCATTTCTGCTTGCCCTGCCTGCATTGACATGGAGCACATTTCTGTTCTCTGAGTTACCCTAGCAAAGGTCAGCACATGTATGACTACTAATGGAGTATCTGTTGTCCAATACTGAATGTTTCACTGGAAGGCCAGCTACCTGGGATGTTGTCATTATTCATATGTCACCTGCAAATGCTACTCTGATACATATGCTTATCTTACAAATGTAAGAGTTGTACATAGGATACGTCCATACTACACGACAGGTGCAGATATGTGTGTTGAACTGTATATGATATACTGAGCCCATACCTGACAACTGTCCAGAGTTTTGCAGACTGACCACATGTCTGCCTCATATTTGTAGTCAATGCCTCAGACAGCTGTGTATTGTCTGGCACATCACTGGCAACCCATTAAAGACTGAAGTCATAACAAATTAGCATACATTTCATTGTCAGATGTCATATCCTGCAGAGTACACCTGTGAATGTGACACCATCTTTGCTGGCAACTAAGTGTGTTTCAACTAGATTCATAAAGTGACACTATTTACTGGCCTTTGCCCAACACTGATGTTTGCCTCTGTACAGATGCCTTGCTCAAACAGGAGCTAGGTGTCTCAGCATGACACCCATGTCAATGCAAGTGTACTTTGTCCTGTAGGATGCTGACATTTGTGCAGTCACTGACACCTGCTTTCTAGCTGTGGAGACCACACCAACCTTGCCAGGTCATTCATCCCATCATACATTTAGACCCCAAATGGAGGCTCGCAACAGGAGGTGGAGTGTTGAACATTAGCATACACATACACAACTCCAGGCTGGCCAAACAGTATGATGGATGGGTGACATCCCGAGTGCAGTCAACAGTTGACAAAACACCTACTCAAATCTTGCACAATTATGGACACCACCAAACCTATTGGGACCTGCTGGAATCTGTCAGAATTCAACCATCTACCCTGCTCCTGGGTGACTTCAAATACCAAACCATAGTGTGTCTGACCTATGCTATCTGAACTTGAATGCACAGAGATTCTTTGGCTTTGTCAATGGCAATACAGTGGATCAGCCGGTCAGCACTCCTATGGTAGGTGGGAATCTTATGTATCTGGTCCTAACCAACATGAGTAGGCACTGTAGCACTCCTACAGTGCCATCCCCATTGGTAATATCTGACCACATAGCCATCACTGTTCAGGTCACCATCTACCCTGCCCACCACCCCCCTTTTACAGAGTCGAACAGAATGAAGTGTACACAAATGACTATAAATCTCCTCAGAGCAGGTAGAAGTAGATGTACAGCCAACATCCCATTTGTTGGAACTAGCAACAGTGTCTAGGCCCACACCACAATACTATGTGGGCACCCACATAGCTGTATGGACTGAGCAGTACCTGTCAGGTCAACATCATCTCCCTCAAGGTAGGGTAAATGCCTGTGGTGGATAGCAGCAATACACAAGTACCATAATAGCTGGAAACAATTGCTGGATGGGCCAAGAAGGAACAGGTGCCTCATTGGAAGCAATGTCACCTTAGTCTGTAAAGCAAATAAGGGCACAGATGATGTACCCTAACGCTGTCTTTGAATGCAAATCTGACACATCCACCAAAACATATTGCTAGGCCTTCCACAAGTGTCTGCAATTCCAGAGGTAACACACAAATCTGCCCTGTAGTGGTGGTCAGTAACACTACATGCACATATGGCATAGATATAGGCAACCAGCTGCAGACAGGTGAAGTGTAAACACTACTCCTCTGTCCCCCCAGTGGTACACATGCATATGTACAGCACCTGCCACCTCCCCTCATTGTCAGGAAACAGCTCCATAATGCCCTCTCAAAGGCAACACACAGAGTTCTCCATAGGCATGATACCATCCCTGGCTGCATCCCACATGAACACAGGCATGGGCTCTCAGATCCATTCCACACTGTAGTCAAGCACAGTCTGAGCACAATTGTCATCCCATCTGCACAGAGGACAGCCACTGTCATCCCTATACACAAAGGTGGAGCAATCCACCAACTGAACCAATATTATACACATTAGCCTAACTAGCCTTCTCAGCAAGGGGATGGGAGGCAATATCAAGGACATTATGAACAGGGACATCGACAACATCAAAATGCCTGAACCCACACACCGTGGTATTGTCAAAGGGAGATCAGGCCTGTTAAACCTGATTGATCTCTCTGCAGTGGTCAACAAACACAGAGATGAGGGGAAGATGGTGAACAATGCCTACCTTCACCTAGCCCACTCCTCTCACACTAATCCCCAGCCGGACATGATACATAAGCCTACACAGCTAGGCACCAACCTGTAGGTTACCAGATGGGTAGCTAACTGGCCCAATGATAGTACCCCCTCAGTCAAAGTGGTAGTACTTACTTCTAATAGTAGAGTCATCCAGAATGGTGTACCCCAAGGATCAGTCTGAGGGCCTCTACTATTTGAGATATATGTATCTGAGGTACAGGAATATAGTAGTGGTCTGTGGCTGACCAGGTGTACGGATGCTTGCAAGCTGCACACTGTCTTACATTCCCCTACTGATGTGGCCATCCTCCAAGAGGCACTCACCCAATTACTGACTGGTGCAAGAAGCATTACTGCAGATGGAATGCCAGGAGAGGCATCATTCCCCCTGCTGTGGCAGATGTCATCCACACTAAGTATGACTGTAATAATATCCTAAGCATGCAATCAGGTGTGAGGCAACTTGTGCACTGAGGTTGACAACAACCTGAGTGTTTCCTACCGTGTGGGCACCATTATATAGAAGGTCGTCTACATGGCCCACCTCACAAATATGGGTATGTCATAGGTAGGCCATAATAGTTGTAAAGTGAAGGCAGACCTCTAGAGTATTGAGCAGTACTGTTGTAAAAATAGAGGCCTATGCAATTGTTAATGGACTTTTCTTCTCTCCCCCACCCCCCATCATCATCACTAATTATTATTCATATACTGTGGGTGTGTTTTTGCCAAACCTAATGTTGGGACGTGTTACATGATTGCTCATATAATTAATTGGTTGCAAGTTAACATTCTTTGTTCAAATACCATTGTTGGAGTCCTGTTGCTGTCATTGTTATTGGCATGCTGTTACAATGCTTACTGTTATGCCAGTTATGCATGTGTTCTGTTTACTATGCAACTGTTTCACATCTGTTGTTTTGGGTTAATTGAACACCCATGCATGCCTTTAAAACTAATATTGAAATGTTTTGTTCATGACTACCAATATATATTGGAAAACCTCAACACCATAGCATGTTTGGGAAGGCCGATCCCAGTGGATCCACCTGTCCCACCCAATATGGCCATAGCACCGGGCCCCAGCACGTCTGGGACCCACTACGGAACTTCATCTTCTGCAGGCTCTGCACCATCCGGGTGCGGGCGTGAAGATGATCCCGGCATCCACCATCACTTCTGGGGTATGGTGTGCAGTGTCACCTGTTCTCAGTTGGGTGGCCAGCAACACCAGATGGGGGGCTGCCAGGTGCACCATGAGGAGCAGGCTGCCCCTCCAGTCCAGCCCCCAGCACAGCCACCATTGGGGCTGTGAAGGTGCAGTCATGACTGCCTGCAGGTGGGGATGTCAGCCCCCCCCCGTATCCATAAGGGGGTCATGGGCCTCTGATTCCCAAATACCCTTCCCGTTCAAGGTGTTTACCCCATATGTGTCATACACTGCCCCTGTCTGCTGTCCTGTCTGTCTTATCTGTCTCCCTACCCAACCAACCTCCCCAGATGTACCTACAATCCTTCCCCAACATCCCACTCTCGCCATAACAAAAAAAGGACCTCTGTACCCCCCAAAAATTATCACCCCATACATAGCTGTCCATTTGCACAGGTGTCCACTGGACACAGGTAATCCATTCCAAATTGGTTTGACAACACATTTCTGTTATCTTCACCCCTCTCTTTAGGGTTGAGTGTCCAAATTCACATGCAAATTCCATACAAATGCACAGTTTTTGTGGTATAAGAAATGGACAGCTATGGACCTTCTCTACACCTGTCCTGCACATCCCTAGCTACTTTACATATTGTTTTTCCCCTCTGTATGCCCTTTTCTAACCACTTTCCTATAACCCCTTTTTCTTTTCTTTTAAAGGAATTAGCACGGGTGTAATTTGGAATAAACTAGTTTGCATGATGCTAAGTGAAGCCAAAGTGGATTAAGCATTTATACAGTTAACTGTGTGTTGCCATTGCTTAGCTTCACACAAACCCATGCAAACCTGCCTAAATCCAGTTAAAACTGCTTTAATCACTCTGTCTCCATCAGCCACTGTTCTGTCTAGCAACAAAACCATCAACCCTGACAAGTCTTGAACCCAAAACCCTGTACACTATAGTCAGAGAAATGTACCAGTACACCATTTGAGCTGTAGTGTTCTTTGATAATTTTTTTAAACATAACATGCAGTAGAGCCATTCAATGGTAGGGGAAAAAGCTCAGGTTTTGTGTATATATATATATATATATATATATATATATATATATATATATATATATATATATATATATAGTGGAGATATGAAAAATGTGTAAAACAAATATATATCATCCCACTTATTTGTCAGACATACACAACACTTATGGGGACCACACCAAAGATATGAGCCAGACAACTGGACATCCTATGAATATCTGGACATAACATGACATTAGGGAAAGTACACTGAGCTGCTTAACATTTCACCAAGCACCGTCCAAACTACAGTCAGACTGACAACACTACCCCAAGTCAGCTATGGGGAATTACACATGCATTTGCAAAAATGAGACACTACAGGGATGTAACAGTAGTGAAAACAGTCACTGGTATGAGCATGGATACCCACAACCAATTTCACCACGGTAACAGTGACATACTGGTAAGCCAAATGAACAGTAGAGTATAATGACTGTGTGAACATAAATATCATGTTTGGTACACACACTACTCCTACATATACTGCTCCAAGTCAAAGTGTAGTCTGACTCCTGCGGTGGTATGGAACATGTCTCAGTGGTATGGAACATGTCTCAGTCTGCCCCTACAAACATATACAGCCGATAGACCACCAGAAGCTGGAGCAGTATGCACAGTCAAATATGAAAGGAGTCATGACACTTTCATGTATCCCCCTCCCTACACAGTACAACAAACATTTACACACTACACTGCTACGTAATCCTGACAGTCTAACAATTGCTGCACATATACAGACCCCTCAACTGTACAGATTGACAGAATGTCCAGGCTTCACCCTCATATATATGGCCCCTTCCTCATAACATGTCTGGCATTCTGCTACATCACTGAGATTATATCAGGAAGGAAGGCACTAACTAATGATATACCCTACCTATCAACCTCTTACTGCATGACATCTGGACAAAACCTGACATAATTGGGGGACAAAGGCCCAAACACAGGGGAATAATTGAAATATTGCTGTTATAAATGGAGAAAGTTGCTGGTGGTACAGGGTTTGTTGTAACATATCTTAACTCAGATATATGAAGTCAGAAACACAAATGGAAGTTAGCATTTACTGACTGCAATACCCAGGGTATGCTATTGATTTGCCAAGGACAACAACTGTTGGAGGAACAGACCAAACATAAGAGTCAAACCTCTGGCCATTCTGCGGATAGCACTGCAGTTGAGAGTTATGTCAACCATATAATACTGTCAGACTAACACCCACACGGAATATCCATGTCCACACAAACCCTGTTAAACTAGCATGAATCCAAATGTATAACAGCAATAGTCACATTGTGTCCTTAAGTCTGGGACCCTCTCCCTCATGTTGTTGGGCTGTCTCCACATGTTTTGTTGTAAGAGGTAATTCCAACTACCCTCTGTGATGCTGTTGTTCACACACCTCCATGATGTTCTCCTCATCAGGCAACTGACCTGATACATTGTGCTTGGCAAAGGGCTGCTGCCATGGCCAGGGACCGTATTGATAGGGTCCTGCCACACAAGCCCCACTTATGGTAACAGAGGAGCTCCTTGCCAACCTTTGGGCAGTCCCCAAACACTAGCCAAGCCAAGAAACACAAGTTGTGGAGGTGGGTGGCACCCAGGCAACTGGTGAGGAGCATCCAGGAAAGGCCCCAGTGCACATAAATTTAACACTGCAGCAGTCCTACTGGATTCTGTAGAGTATCTAGATGCATATGAAAGGTCAAACTGCATTTGTGGGTGGGATTTTCTAATGCACACAAGTGCACATCTATGGTGAAGGACAGCAAATTGTGTACTATCAGAGCTTGTGCTGTACATGTGCAGAAAAGTAGCATTCATCTTGTGCCAATGCTACATGTGAGTCTACTGACAATACCTCTCCCCCACAACTACATAGGTCCCTCTGGTCTGGATGTGAGACAGCAGCCTGAAGCCGGTGAGTATGGGATTGTCCTGTTGTGGCTCACCAATACCCCAGGCATGTTAAGGTCATGCATGTTACCATGCACACAACTGTTACTGTCAGCCCTATTGTGATATGTGCATGTACACTTGTGGTAGGGTTAACTGCATTGCAGTACAGTGGTCATCACAGGGGCCTAGTTGCAGGGGATGTAACATATTTGTAGCATACCTCACAACCTGTCATTGCAAGAAATCTGGGCAAATACTGACAAAATGGGGGGACAAAGGCCCAAAACTAGGGACATATTTTAAAAATTAGTCTTATACAGTGCATATAAAAGGTGAACACACCCCTGTTAAAATGCAAGGTATTTGTGATATACAAAGATGAGACCACTATAAAACATGCCCACACTCTTCCAACCTTTAATGTGAGCTGTATCCTGTACAATTCAATTGTAAAACAAACAGATCTGTTAGGGGAACAATTATAACAAATAAAAAAACCTACAATAAGCTA
Organism: Protopterus annectens; assembly: GCF_019279795.1. Classification (NCBI taxonomy): domain Eukaryota; kingdom Metazoa; phylum Chordata; order Ceratodontiformes; family Protopteridae; genus Protopterus; species Protopterus annectens. Next base: position 1,042,408,862 of record NC_056725.1, read on the forward strand.
CATGCATAAGTGTGCAAGGGCTGAAGCTAAGGTTTCCTATTATATCAGCGAACACTTAAAATAGCGAATGCTGTTTGATCAACCATTTTAAATTGAAACTGCAAAATCCTGAACACATGGAACAGTGATTTTTTTTCCCAGGTTGATACAATAACAGATTTTCCATTAGCATGTATTTTTCTATAGGGCATGAAGTCTGAGACATTACAACACATCAATATTTTCTGACTTTAGACTTTCATGGTTTGCCAGTGATTTGCCAGACAACCGCTATTTCTGAATAGACACCACAGATATGATGCAAACCTGTGCACATTCTGCAAAAGGTCTGTACAGTTATGAGGTATGGTAGGCACTATGTAGGTTACTCCATCCTGTGTACTTCTCATATGTGTGGCCCCCTGTACATGACCTGTCCAGCTTCCCAGCAGTAATGAATATTGACATCTGGACAGTATGTACAACTCCCACCGTATGTGTAGCTGACATGCAAAACAGTTGGCACTGCATTTCGTGGAACATGGGTCTGTCTACCACAGTACTGTACCTAGGCCAGTAGGGCACAACAGCCATTAGAAATTGCTGGCCACATCTTGACAAATATTCCCCACACATATGCATAGCTCACTGACCCCTGCATATTGTGGGCATGCAACAAGTTATCATGTTGATTGGAACAGCCCTGGCAATGTGTGCTCTGCTGCTATTACCCTACAAACTTACATGTTACTGCATTTCTACGTGAATATGGATGTGGGGTGCACACCTGTAAACAGTACACATTTGCACAGATTGTGCTGATATTTGCTTTACATTTTGGTTCCAGTTAGCATAGTATTGTGCCCTGTCTTGGAGAATAGAGACCTATCACTAGGGACCACAGGTTAGATTGTAATGCCATACAATTGAGTTTCAAATTTCTTACCCTTCAGAGAGTCTTACTGCAACTGCAAGGCATGCTGTGATATCACTGTGTAAGTCTGTAGGGGGATATTTCATCATCGCCATTTGTGTGCCTTTGCCAGACATTCCTTTATGGTTTTCTATGGCTGGCTTGCTGTGAGTCTGGGATCCCCACAGTGACATCCATGCATGGGATCTATGACCCCTTTTTAGTTGGCCCCCCACATACACACTGCAATTGGATTTGTCACCTTAAATGATACTGGATAGTGTGGGGAAGCCAGTATTGTGTAGACATTTCCTGGTGTTAGTTGTCTGCTGTTCTTCCAGTAGGCCACCCTATTCCCTTGCATCCATGCAGAATTTCCATAGATATGCTAGTAAACATAGTAATCCATTCATTCATTGTTAAGAAGTCTGACTTACCTAGTGCCTCTGGCAGTTGTGAGGATGGTGCTTGAGGGCTGCCTGTGTTGGATGCACACAGTGCACTGCCTGTACATGGTACGTTACAGGTAATGTGATGTGTGTGCAAGTCAGAGAGAGGTGTCAGTCTCTGGGTCCTTACACTGTTAGTGCATGTGCTCTGCATTGCCTCTTTGCCAAGGCCTGGACATACTGGGCACACTTCTATCTGCCTATGGGAGCAGGCTCAGGTGCTTCCTCTTCTGAGTCCCTCTGTGCCTGTGGGGATCTTGGCAATGGTGTGCCTCATTATGGCATTCTTGTGTGGGTGCGTGTGCATTTCTGATGGGTGTCATCATCCACAGCTCCAGTTCATAGCCAGCGTCCCCCACCAGATGGCCATATGGGATGTCCCAACTGACAAATGCTTGGTAAAGCTGTGACAAATGCCAGATGTGGGAGTCGTGATAGCTTCCAGGGCTGCCAGCACACACATTCATGATAATGCCCTGGGCATTGCACACAACCTGGCAGTTGATGGAGGGGAAGCCCTTGTGGTTTATGTAGACCCTACCCTGTTCACCAGGTGGTGCTTTGATGTGGATGTGCGTGCAGTCTATTGCACCCAGTACCTTCAGGTATTCTGCTACATGGTGGAAGAGATGCACATTGCTGGTTCTCTCCTCATGGGTGTTGGGGAAGTAAATGTGCTCACCGTAATTTGGTAGGATGGCATCCAGGAACTGGTGGAGTACCCTGGAGGCTGATGCCTGTAGACCCCCATGATGTCCCCAGTATGTCTTTGGAAAGTACCTGTAGCTAGTATTCTTAAGGCTATGCATACCTTGATATCCACTGGGATGGGTTCCCCTCTGTTGGCTCTGGGTCTGAGTTGAAGCCAGCGTAGCTCAATGATTTGCTGCAGTATGTCTCTCTCCATCCTGTAGCGCTCTACTATCTCCAGGTCATGTAGCCCATGGTAAGTTACCCAGGGTCTGAACACTCTTCTCCTCCTCCTCGGTCTGTGGCAGTTGTCAGCATTATCCTCCTCACCATCCTCAGTCTCTATCACATACTGATGGATCAAAGCAATGGCAGGCCATAACATGTCTTCGGTTAAAATTCCCCCGCATATGTACACCAATGATGCAGAATTTGTGGGAAAAAAACAGACTGTAAGGTGTTTGCATAATTTATACTGTTGTGTTGCAGATGGTGCCTGTATGATTGGCGGAATATGATGCATTCCACCTGCTAGCTATGTTATTTGTACTTGATTGCTTTTATTCTGTTATTTTCCTTTTTTTATCTTTTTTACCCTTCCAAACGGCCAAAGGTGTTTTGGTCTATATAATGTTTGTCATGAATTTGTTGCATTAATGACCAGAAACTTGCATTTGAAGCTTTTGACAGTTTTTATTGTGCAAGTATTTTCCTTTCCACTTATCTCTCTCAATGTTTTTGTATATCTTCTTTTGGGAAATTATGGGCTTCTTGCATATTAGTAATAATGCACAATTTCCTTCTTATCTTCAGTAGTCCACTCTGTCATCCTTATGGCTCTTTTCAGCCTATCAGTTTTTGTGATTTTTGTGGACAACTTCTTTCTTCAACACAGGGGCCATCCTCCCCCTGAGTGAAACCCCATTGTAGAAATATTTCTGTGTCTTGAGGATTCTACGCTGTCATTTTTCCAGTCCTGGCACTAGTGCATCTACCAGGTTTGGTTACCTTTTTATTCTGGGACTTGTTCACCCAGCTGTCTTTTTTATTTTTTAACCTTCTGTCCATGATATGTGCCATATAAATGCAGTCTCTATGTGTCGCCTTGCTGAGATTTTGTAAAAAACAGGGTCCACCTTGTGAAGGTACTCATCAAGACTTGAGGGTAATTTCAATTCTAGAAATAATTCTCTCCTCTGCTTTCCGATTTTATCATCTCTCCATTTGGACTTCTATCATCTCTCCATTCCTGTCTGTGTGTGTGTGTGTGTGTGTGTATGCACAGGTATATGTATATGTGTGTGTGTGTGTGTATATGTGTGTGTATATATGTATATATGTATATATGTATATATATAATATATATATATATATATATATATATATATATATATATATATATGATGTATGTGTATATGTATACATCTATATACGTGCATGTAGGTATGTATGAATATATATATATATATATATATATCTATATATATATATATATATATATATATATATATATATATATATATATATATATATATATAATTTATATATATATTTATATATATATATATATATATATAAACGTAAAACCAAAATGTTCCTCGTGGATATAAAAAACAAGCCCAAATGGAAGGATGCAGTATGAAACCAATAACATACACAATGTTGAAATATAGTATGAATCCAATATATCTTCGAAAACAGTCAAGTATATCCAGTCACCAGTTAAACCAAGGGCAGGAATCCTCAATAGTAATAAACGAATATTATAATACAAGAAACACAGACAAAATGTAAGCGCTTTCGCGGACATTAACTCCGCTTCATCAGACATAATAGGAAACGTATAGAAATCGCTTTAAATGCATTTCATATCATGTGATTAAACGCATCAATTAATCAGTTAATTCATTTGTTTAAAGCTACACTCAAAGTATGTGGCATTCATTGCTAAAAACAATCTAAAAACAGTACATAAGTACATTCCAAAGTTCATGTTATATGCAAAAATTTTTGTACAAGTGCCTCAATCATCACGTATAAAAATATAAATGATGTATATTGCGTACCTTTGAAATTTCATTCCATACATATCTAAAATCTAAGAATGCGTGTAGACACGATACATGCAAATATCTGGGTCTAACTTTCATTGCACTGATTACGTCATATTGACGTCGCGTAAGCAGTCTAAACGTACATGTGCACGCTATTGAGTATTTAACTAATATGAGCATTTTATGTAGAACTCATACAATGCGTGCATGACTAAAGCACATAAATATTTGTAGGCACGGCATAACTCAATATTTAAACCACACTTGCATGACGCTGATCGCGTCGCACCAGTGTTACGTAGACAAAAATCAAACCATATATATAGTGCTCATCTTTTGCTCAAAGTAAGTAAATAGTTAAAGTAAAACCCAAAAGAATTTATATAAGTTTTTAAATATTAAAACATTGCCATAATAGATATATATCAAAGACATATGTAATTAAAATAAGCACAGCGCATATTTACAAAAAATAATGTAAGTTGCGTGATTCAGTCATTACTATCTTAGTGCTACTGATGTCAATGGTACTTTACCAACATTGTAAGTATGATTACTAGCAGATAGGAAAGTATATACAATATCATCATAAACTAAGTCTTACAGGTGTCACATGTAGATATATGTATGTATGTAATAATTTTAAAATATTAAAATATATATGGTCACCATAATTAATCATAGCTGTGACCAGTATATACAGTGTACATATAGCCACTGCTTAAATAATTAACTCAGATTCACAATGAACTCATAAATAAACTATCTCAGCCTTCTACCTTTCAAGTAAGGTTTAAGTGAGACTGTATCATTTAATCCTTTACCCTTGTGTGCTGCAAGCCTAAGTATCCAACGAAGTTCTGCCTGCTCAGTAAGGTTAACTATGTCACCAAGGCGTGCTGTTTCTATTTGAACGTGCAAAACCTGAAATAGGAATCTATGTGCCTCACCTTCCATTAATGTGTGCTTGGCTAAAGCACTATAGTCTTGTTTTCTGGTATAACAATATAAATGATCCCTAATACGTTCTCTTAGGGTCCTGTTCGTTTTACCCACATAAAATGAGAAGCATGTAATACAGTGGGCTACATACACAATGTTCTTGGTGTTACAATTACTATTATTTCTTAGTTCCCATAGCCGACCACTGTCTGGATGTTTAAAGAAGCGAGACTCATCTATTGAATAACACTGCATGCATTTACCACACTTGTTGGTTCCTTCATAAAACGTAGGGGGGATAATGTGTGTAAGATTGTCATTGTAACATAAAGATTGTTTGAGATTCTTCATATTACTATATAGAAAACTAGGGTAATTACCCACAATGCTCCTTGTCTTCTCATCCACCATCAAAATATTCCAATTATGTGCTATAGAATCTCTAACTGTATTAATATTGTTGGAATAAGGTAGAACTAACGATTGTTTGGTTCTGAGTTCTCTATTCATTTTACTATTGTATATACCTGTTCTGTTTGAAAAATAAGGCTTTGCTCTGGTGGTTCTTAGGGTGTTAACATTAGAATAAACCTTAGATATTTCTTCATGTCCATAGCCCCTACTCATTAGTCCCTTTTTCAATGCTCCAAGTTCACTTAGAAATTGAGATTCATCACAGGATAATCTGGAGAGTCTCATAGCCTGACCCTTAATGATGTTCTCAAAAATAGTTGGATTATGCATGCTAGTCCTGTGTAAAAAAGCAGGTCTATAGCATGCTTTATGATAGATTTTAGTTGTGAAACTATTATCCACTCTGGAAATTGTGACATCTAAGTAATTAATACTTTCAAATGAATGTTGCATAGTAAATTTCAAAAAAGAACTCGTATTGTTGATTTGATTAAGAAATACGATCAACATATCACTAGTACCTCTCCAAAGAAAGAAGAGGTCATCTACAAACCTTCGATAAAAGATGACATTGGGATTTCCTAGGATATGTACAGTTTCCCAGGCTACCATAACCAGGTTGGCATAGCTATTGGCACAACTAGTGCCCATAGCTACGCCCTTTCTTTGCCTGTAACATATATTCTGGAAGAGAAAGACATTGTTCTCAAGTACTATCTCCAATAGAAGGCATAAAAATTCAATCTTATTCACATCAAATAGACTGCAGTCATTCAACAACAGCTTTAAAGAATTAATGCCCTCAGTGTTGGGGATACAGGTAAACAAAGAAATAACATCCATGGTTACTAGACATATCTCTTTTGTATCACTCACTCTTTCAAGACAAAAATATAGGTCCGTTAAAAATTGCTCTGTGTCCTTGAAAATATGTGTGTACTTACTAAGTACATTACTGAGTTCATGATCTAAATAGATGGACATCGGTTCAGTCAGCCATCCGGACCCCGAAACAATAGGTCTAAATTCCGGTTCCACCAAGTTTTTATGCACCTTGGGCAATCCGTATATTCTGGGTACCAATGGACTAGATACCAGAAAAAATTCGAATAATTCATCAGTGACAACTTTCATGCATTTGCATTCCAGTAGGCAGTTGTAAATAGACTGTTGTAAATCATATACAATATCATTAGATACCACCTCATAAGCTTGATCATTTAACATATGTAACATTTTATTGTCATAGTATGAAGAATCTAGTACTGTCACTGGACCACCCTTATCAGCCGGTCGTATAACTATATTCTTGTTGTTCCTAAGTCCTGTTAGAGCTTGTTGCTCCACCTTGCTAAGGTTGTGGTTCCTGACAGTCATAGAAAAATTAGGATCATCATAGAGTTCATTCTCAACAGCTTTGACAAAAATGTCCAAGTTAGCTGGTATCTGTGGTGTGTATGTACTTGTACTCTTGAAATGGTTACCCATCTCTTTAGATTCACTACCAAACAACAATTTGAGTGAGACATTACGTGCAAAAGTTCTTACAGCCAGTAAGGCCTGGCTGATATCCATGTTGGAAGTGGGTATAAAATTCATTCCCTTATTCAATAACAATAACTCTGTTGTATTCACCACATATGTAGATAAATTCATGATTAGACATCGTGGTTCCAATATTTTGTCAGCGTACGCTGATTTTGTTGTTGGAAGGAGTCTCTCCTTTTTGCTCCTCTCATCATATCCGACTCCATAGATCTCTTTCTGCCAGTTCTGATGGGTAAAGGGGCTATAGGAAAATTTAGTGTTTCTCCTTTCTCAAGCTGTATTTTCCTTCTCACAACACTCGACATACTAGCATGAAATACATTATTTTCATGACTGGTAGATGCATTATCCAGGTGACGTGTAATAATTGTCTCATTAGGTGTTGTATATACCGAACGACTAGTCTCAGGTGATGCAACACCATTGGCTAGACCATCCTTAAGCTGCTCCGTCTCTTCAGACCTTGAGCTAACTTTATCAGTTGGCTTCCGCTCCTTGTTACCCAAAGCCATAACCGTTTCATTTACAGCACCTGCATTGTTCTTATTAGTCATCTGGTTGGCGTTATCATTATGTGGTGTCTGACGTACAATATTGTCTCTATTTTGTTTGGGCCAGACAAAGACATTATTTCTTGAAAAATCATCGGTGTCTCTATTTAATTTCTTTCTTTTTTGTTCAAGCAAATTACGTTCATAGCGTGATATCCTATCCATAAGTTCATGTAAGAAAATTTCTGATTGATCAGTTCCACATTCATCTACTAACTTATTCTGCATATTAATTATCCGATCTTTTAATTCTTGTTCTACAGGCTGAAAAAAGTCAATGAGTAGCTTAATGTATGCTCTACTTGTGTTTAAGTTTATTTGTTGCCATTGAGTTAACAACAACGGATAAGTGTTCCCATAAGTGGGCATATTTAAAATTCTAAGCCCACGGGGTACTACATTGCATTCTAAAGATGCTTGCATATGATATCGTTGTGCTTGCAAACGTTTAAATCTATAGATATCATTTTCTATGTCTTTCTTAATTGTTCTTACCAGTTGCTCATTGATAACACGAGTATCAGTCACTTTTTCAGCCAACACTCTTTCAGCTTGTATTAGTGGATCTGAAGTCTCACTCAGCATGTTCAAAAGCCTCGTATTTGTAGGTATAGGTTCAGGGTCAGTCTGAGATAGCATTCCTTTATCAGCACCTTCCATGTTTCCCAAAATGTAGATATAAACGTAAAACCAAAATGTTCCTCGTGGATATAAAAAACAAGCCCAAATGGAAGGATGCAGTATGAAACCAATAACATACACAATGATGAAATATAGTATGAATCCAATATATCTTCGAAAACAGTCAAGTATATCCAGTCACCAGTTAAACCAAGGGCAGGAATCCTCAATAGTAATAAACGAATATTTTAATACAAGAAACACAGACAAAATGTAAGCGCTTTCGCAGACATTAACTCCGCTTCATCAGACATAATAGGAAACGTATAGAAATCGCTTTAAATGCATTTCATATCATGTGATTAAACGCATCAATTAATCAGTTAATTCATTTGTTTAAAGCTACACTCAAAGTATGTGGCATTCATTGCTAAAAACAATCTAAAAACAGTACATAAGTACATTCCAAAGTTCATGTTATATGCAAAAATTTTTGTACAAGTGCCTCAATCATCACGTATAAAAATATAAATGATGTATATTGCGTACCTTTGAAATTTCATTCCATACATATCTAAAATCTAAGAATGCGTGTAGACACGATACATGCAAATATCTGGGTCTAACTTACATTACGCTGATTACGTCATATTGACGTCGCGTAAGCAGTCTAAACGTACATGTGCACGCTATTGAGTTTTTAACTAATACGAGCATTTTATGTAGAACTCATACAATGCGTGCATGACTAAAGCACATAAATATTTGTAGGCACGGCATAACTCAATATTTAAACCACACTTGCATGACGCTGATCGCGTCGCACCAGTGTTACGTAGACAAAAATCAAACCATATATATAGTGCTCATCTTTTGCTCAAAGTAAGTAAATAGTTAAAGTAAAACCCAAAAGAATTTATATAAACCGGCATATGTATGTATATATTTATATACCGGCATGTAGCCCAGGCCGGTATGACCCTGACCTTGAGTAGCATCTTACCCTCACCAAGAATGATGCCACAATATGAAGACAAGATGATCAGTTTCAACAATTGGCTTAGTATTGGTGTCATTCAAAGGGGATCCAATGCCTGTCAGCTTGGGATGATATGCACGACAAGCCACGATGCTTTGCTAGGGACGGCTTGCACCTGTCACCCCTGGGCTTTCGGATATTGGCAAAGGCTCTTGCTACCCCCATAGTGCCTTTTTTAGGCAAGGCTCAAAAGACAAACCCACCTCCATAGGTATCACAAGGGATAAGAAACTAAGAGTAATGCTACTCAACGCTAGAAGTCTAAACCTCAAGATGCACGCACTCGAAACTCTCCTTAGCATGGAGAACATTGATATTTGTGCAGTAACAGAAACCTGGTTCAGGACTCCCGAGAGCACCCCAGCACTACCAGGTTATACCTCATACCAGGCTTTTCGGCCCCAAAACTTGGACCAAACCACAAAAGGAGGGGGAGTATCGATATTCATCAAAGATACCCACACCTCCAGGTTGGTGGCAAAGCACGAAGCATCAGAGACTATCCATGTGCAACTAACAGTGGGTAAAACTGCCTTCCAGTTTATAGCCTGCTACAGACCACCCTCCCAAACCCAGGAACCCCACTCGGCCTTCCTGAAAACACTGGAAAATATGAAGGTCTCTCCAAACACCATTATACTGGGTGACTTCAACTACCCAAACATAGATTGGGAGCATTACTCTAGCTCCAACACCCTTGCCCAAAGGTTCCTAGAATTCATAAACTCAAATGCTATGGAACAACTTGTTACCACTCCCACAAGAGGGGAAAACATACTGGACCTGATCATCACCAACATGGGGACTCTATGCTCCAGACCAGAAGTGTATCCCTCACTGGTAAAATCAGACCATAAACTGATCTCATTGGATATTCACATCCCGACCCCACCCCCTGCCCAGAAAACCACAGTGAAAAACTTCTCTAAAGCAAATTTCACACTCCTCAAAACCGAGGTGGAATCCTTCAAAGCCCCCGGGCCTGTGGAAAATACGGCCCAGACCGCAGAATCCTTTATAAATGCATTATATGAACACCTTCAGGAATGCATGGATCATGCAATCCCAAATAAAACCAAGACCCAATCCTCCAAAGGCAGACGACCTGTCTGGTGGACCCCAGCCATAAACAAACTATACAATAAAGGAGGAAGCTACTACATGATAGAGCAAAATCCCAAAAAGGGAAGGCATCTCTGATCAGTATTAGCAAAAAACTAAGGGCACTCATAAAATCGTCAAAGGCCAGCTTCGAGAGAAAAATTGCACAGGACACTAAAGATAATCACAAGGCTTTCTTTAGTTATGTTAGGAACCTGGGTGGGAATTCCCAGATATGCTCAGAATTAGTCCAAAATGACAAAAAATACACTGATCCCACAGACATTGCCAACATCCTAGCTGACAGGTTCAGCGCAAACTCCCCCCCCTCCCCACCAAAAGGGCAAATATCTATCCCAGCAGAGTGCTGCCCCCCTGACATCTCAGATGCTCAGGTGAGAGCTGCCCTCTCCAAAGCAAAAAACACAGCATCAATGGGACCAGACGGTGTCCCAGGCTGTGTCCTACATGAACTCCAAGAAGAGCTAAACCCAAACATAAAACTACTGTTCAATCTCAGCCTTACTACAGGATATGTACCCAAAGAGTGGCGTACAGCAACAGTGGTCCCTCTCCACAAAGGTGGTGCCTCAACGGACCCTGGAAACTATCGCCCATAAGCCTGACTAGCTTGGTCTGCAAAGCTATGGAAAGGATCATCATGGACCTCATAAATAAAGATATTGGGGACCTAAAGACACTGGATCCTACCCAGTTTGGCTTTGTTAAGGGCAGATCCTGCCTCTTAAACCTGGTTGACTTTTTTGAAACAGTCACCAAGGCCATTGACGAAGGGAAGGTGGTCCACACAGCCTATCTGGACCTCGCAAAAGCCTTCGATACAATACCCCACTCAGGCATTATAGATAAGCTCACCAGCTTAAATATAAACCCCTATGTCACTAGATGGGTTGCAAACTGGCTCAAGGACAGAACCCACATGGTTAGAATTGCTGGAGCCATGTCAGACTCCAAACCAGTTACAAGTGGCGTCCCACAAGGCTCAGTCCTGGGACCTCTTGTTTGGTATATATTTTTCGGAGGTACAGGCCAACACGGAAGGACTGTGGCTGACCAAGTTCGCAGATGACTGCAAACTGGGTGCCATAATCGACTCTCCAGCCGACACAAGCATCCTCCAAAAGGGCCTCATAGAAACAGACAACTGGTGCCAGAGCCATGGTCTCAAGCTAAATGCCAAAAGTGTATAGTCATCCCCTTTGGCAAAAACAAAGTGCCCACAAATTACCACATAGGTGGTAATCCATTAAGTACAGAAGAAGTCATTAGGGACATGGGGACCCAAGTTGATAGCAATCTCTCATTTGACAACCACGTGGCCAAAGTGGTTAGAAAAACATTTTATATAGCCCACCTAATCATGAAGGGATTCACATCTAGATTAGGAGAGGTCATCGTGCCTCTTTACTCATCCCTCATCAGGCCCATAATCGAGTACAATGCCCCTTTTGGGATGTACCTTACCAAACACCTGCAGCAACTGGAAAGACCCCAAAAGTACCTCACCAAGAGGATCAAAGGGCTCAAACAGATGCCATATGCTACCCGGTTAAAGAAACTCCAGCTCTACTCAGTGGCATACCGCCTGCTCAGAGGTGACCTGTGCCTGACGATAAGGCCATGTCCAACCCGAATTAAGGGACATGCTGCACCTCAAAAATCCAAATCCCATCGAGCTACACGCCGAGAGACTTGAACCTCAGCACTGAAATAAATAGGACATGCTGGAGGGACAGATTCATAACCCAGAGGCTCCCTTCACTATGGAATAAAATCCCAGTCCAGGTTAGGCAGAGTCCCTCATTGACTCTCTTCAAGAGGAATCTTGATGAGTGGATGGGAGATCATAGGTTTACCCCGGGTATCACTTCTGTATCACTGTTAGACAGAGGCACAGTATACTAACCTCGAAAAAGGGCATAGCAAAATTAATTTAAAATGGGTGGCGAAAGCCAAACATACTCTGGCTAGGCTTATAAATGCCCTAGGGCAGATAGCCTAGTATGAACCTATGAAACTATGAACCTATAAGTTTTTAAATATTAAAACATTGCCATAATAGATATATATCAAAGACATATGTAATTAAAATAAACACAGCGCATATTTACAAAAAATAATGTAAGTTGCGTGATTCAGTCATTACAATCTTAGTGCTACTGATGTCAATGGTACTTTACCAACATTGTAAGTATGATTACTAGCAGATAGGAAAGTATATACAATATCATCATAAACTAAGTCTTACAGGTGTCACATGCACGCATTGTATGAGTTCTACATAAAATGCTCGTATTAGTTAAATACTCAATAGCGTGCACATGTACGTTTAGACTGCTTACGCGACGTCAATATGACGTAATCAGCGTAATGAAAGTTAGACCCAGATATTTGCATGTATCGTGTCTACACGCATTCTTAGATTTTAGATATGTATGGAATGAAATTTCAAAGGTACGCAATATACATCATTTATATTTTTATACGTGATGATTGAGGCACTTGTACAAAAATTTTTGCATATAACATGAACTTTGGAATGTACTTATATCCTGTTTTTAGATTGTTTTTAGCAATGAATGCCACATACTTTGAGTGTAGCTTTAAACAAATGAATTAACTGATTAATTGATGTGTTTAATCACATGATATGAAATGCATTTAAAGCGATTTCTATACGTTTCCTATTATGTCTGATGAAGCGGAGTTAATGTCCGCGAAAGCGCTTACATTTTGTCTGTGTTTCTTGTATTAAAATATTCGTTTATTACTATTGAGGATTCCTGCCCTTGGTTTAACTGGTGACTGGATATACTTGACTGTTTTCGAAGATATATTGGATTCATACTATATTTCAACATTGTGTATGTTATTGGTTTCATACTGCATCCTTCCATTTGGGCTTGTTTTTTATATCCACGAGGAACATTTTGGTTTTACGTTTATATCTACATTTTGGGAAACATGGAAGGTGCTGATAAAGGAATGCTATCTCAGACTGACCCTGAACCTATACCTACAAATACGAGGCTTTTGAACATGCTGAGTGAGACTTCAAATCCACTAATACAAGCTGAAAGAGTGTTGGCTGAAAAGTGACATACTCGCTATCAATGAGCAACTGGTAAGAACAATTAAGAAAGACATAGAAAATGATATCTATAGATTTAAACGTTTGCAAGCACAACGATATCATATGCAAGCATCTTTAGAATGCAATGTAGTACCCCGTGGGCTTAGAATTTTAAATATGCCCACTTATGGGAACACTTATCCGTTGTTGTTAACTCAATGGCAACAAATAAACTTAAACACAAGTAGAGCATACATTAAGCTACTCATTGACTTTTTTCAGCCTGTAGAACAAGAATTAAAAGATCGGATAATTAATATGCAGAATAAGTTAGTAGATGAATGTGGAACTGATCAATCAGAAATTTTCTTACATGAACTTATGGATAGGATATCACGCTATGAACGTAATTTGCTTGAACAAAAAAGAAAGAAATTAAATAGAGACATCGATGATTTTTCAAGAAATAATGTCTTTGTCTGGCCCAAACAAAATAGAGACAATATTGTACGTCAGACACCACATAATGATAACGCCAACCAGATGACTAATAAGAACAATGCAGGTGCTGTAAATGAAACGGTTATGGCTTTGGGTAACAAGGAGCGGAAGCCAACTGATAAAGTTAGCTCAAGGTCTGAAGAGACGGAGCAGCTTAAGGATGGTCTAGCCAATGGTGTTGCATCACCTGAGACTAGTCGTTCGGTATATACAACACCAAATGAGACAATTATTACACGTCACCTGGATAATGCATCTACCAGTCATGAAAATAATGTATTTCATGCTAGTATGTCGAGTGTTGTGAGAAGGAAAATACAGCTTGAGAAAGGAGAAACACTAAATTTTCCTATAGCCCCTTTACCCATCAGAACTGGCAGGAAGAGATCTATGGAGTCGGATATGATGAGAGGAGCAAAAAGGAGAGACTCCTTCCAACAACAAAATCAGCGTACGCTGACAAAATATTGGAACCACGATGTCTAATCATGAATTTATCTACATATGTGTTGAATACAACAGAGTTATTGTTATTGAATAAGGGAATGAATTTTATACCCACTTCCAACATGGATATCAGCCAGGCCTTACTGGCTGTAAGAACATTTGCACGTAATGTCTCACTCAAATTGCTGTTTGGTAGTGAATCTAAAGAGATGGGTAACCATTTCAAGAGTACAAGTACATACACACCACAGATACCAGCTAACTTGGACATTTTTGTCAAAGCTGTTGAGAATGAACTCTATGATGATCCTAATTTTTCTATGACTGTCAGGAACCACAACCTTAGCATAGTGGAGCAACAAGCTCTAACAGGACTTAGGAACAACAATAATATAGTTATACGCCCGGCTGATAAGGGTGGTCCAGTGACAGTACTAGATTCTTCATACTATGACAATAAAATGTTACATATGTTAAATGATCAAGCTTATGAGGTGGTATCTAATGATATTGTATATGATTTACAACAGTCTATTTACAACTGCCTACTGGAATGCAAATGCATGAAAGTTGTCACTGATGAATTATTCGAATTTTTTCTGGTATCTAGTCCATTGGTACCCAGAATATACGGATTGCCCAAGGTGCATAAAAACTTGGTGGAACCGGAATTTAGACCTATTGTTTCGGGGTCCGGATGGCTGACTGAACCGATGTCCATCTATTTAGATCATGAACTCAGTAATGTACTTAGTAAGTACACACATATACTCAAGGACACAGAGCAATTTTTAACGGACCTATATTTTTGTCTTGAAAGAGTGAGTGATACAAAAGAGATATGTCTAGTAACCATGGATGTTGTTTCTTTGTTTACCTGTATCCCCAACACTGAGGGCATTAATTCTTTAAAGCTGTTGTTGAATGACTGCAGTCTATTTGATGTGAATAAGATTGAATTTTTATGCCTTCTATTGGAGATAGTACTTGAGAACAATGTCTTTCTCTTCCAGAATATATGTTACAGGCAAAGAAAGGGCGTAGCTATGGTCACTAGTTGTGCCAATAGCTATGCCAACCTGGTTATGGTAGCCTGGGAAACTGAACATATCCTAGGAAATCCCAATGTCATCTTTTATCGAAGGTTTGTAGATGACCTCTTCTTTCTTTGGAGAGGTACTAGTGATATGTTGATCGTATTTCTTAATCAAATCAACAATACGAGTTCTTTTTTGAAATTTACTATGCAACATTCATTTGAAAGTATTAATTACTTAGATGTCACAATTTCCAGAGTGGATAATAGTTTCACAACTAAAATCTATCGTAAAACATGCTATAGACCTGCTTTTTTACACAGGACTAGCATGCATAATCCAACTATTTTTGAGAACATCATTAAGGGTCAGGCTATGAGACTCTCCAGATTATCCTGTGATGAATCTCAATTTCTAAGTGAACTTGGAGCATTGAAAAAGGGACTAATGAGTAGGGGCTATGGACATGAAGAAATATCTAAGGTTTATTCTAATGTTAACACCCTAAGAACCACCAGAGCAAAGCCTTATTTTTCAAACAGAACAGGTATATACAATAGTAAAATGAATAGAGAACTCAGAACCAAACAATCGTTAGTTCTACCTTATTCCAACAATATTAATACAGTTAGAGATGCTATAGCACATAATTGGAATATTTTGATGGTGGATGAGAAGACAAGGAGCATTGTGGGTAATTACCCTAGTTTTCTATATAGTAATATGAAGAATCTCAAACAATCTTTATGTTACAATGACAATCTTACACACATTATCCCCCCTACGTTTTATGAAGGAACCAACAAGTGTGGTAAATGCATGCAGTGTTATTCAATAGATGAGTCTCGCTTCTTTAAACATCCAGACAGTGGTCGGCTATGGGAACTAAGAAATAATAGTAATTGTAACACCAAGAACATTGTGTATGTAGCCCACTGTATTACATGCTTCTCATTTTATGTGGGTAAAATGAACAGGACCCTAAGAGAACGTATTAGGGATCATTTCTATTGTTATACCAGAAAACAAGACTATAGTGCTTTAGCCAAGCACACATTAATGGAAGGTGAGGCACATAGATTCCTATTTCAGGTTTTGCACGTTCAAATAGAAACAGCACGCCTTGGTGACATAGTTAACCTTACTGAGCAGGCAGAACTTCGTTGGATACTTAGGCTTGCAGCACACAAGGGTAAAGGATTAAATGATACAGTCTCACTTAAACCTTACTTGAAAGGTAGAAGGCTGAGATAGTTTATTTATGAGTTCATTGTGAATCTGAGTTAATTATTTAAGCAGTGGCTATATGTACACTCTATATACTGGTCACAGCTATGATTAATTATGGTGACCATATATATTTTAATATTTTAAAATTATTACATACATACATATATCTACATGTGACACCTGTAAGACTTAGTTTATGATGATATTGTATATACTTTCCTATCTGCTAGTAATCATACTTACAATGTTGGTAAAGTACCATTGACATCAGTAGCACTAAGATAGTAATGACTGAATCATAACTTACATTATTTTTTGTAAATATGCGCTGTGTTTATTTTAATTACATATGTCTTTGATATATATCTATTATGGCAATGTTTTAATATTTAAAAACTTATATAAATTCTTTTGGGTTTTACTTTAACTATTTACTTACTTTGAGCAAAAGATGAGCACTATATATATGGTTTGATTTTTGTCTACGTAACACTGGTGCGACGCGATCAGCGTCATGCAAGTGTGGTTTAAATATTGAGTTATGCCGTGCCTACAAATATTTATGTGCTTTAGTCATGCACGCATTGTATGAGTTCTACATAAAATGCTCGTATTAGTTAAATACTCAATAGCGTGCACATGTACGTTTAGACTGCTTACGCGACGTCAATATGACGTAATCAGCGTAATGAGTTAGACCCAGATATTTGCATGTATCGTGTCTACACGCATTCTTAGATTTTAGATATGTATGGAATGAAATTTCAAAGGTACGCAATATACATCATTTATATTTTTATACGTGATGATTGAGGCACTTGTACAAAAATGTTTGCATATAACATGAACTTTGGAATGTACTTATGTACTGTTTTTAGATTGTTTTTAGCAATGAATGCCACATACTTTGAGTGTAGCTTTAAACAAATGAATTAACTGATTAATTGATGCGTTTAATCACATGATATGAAATGCATTTAAAGCGATTTCTATACGTTTCCTATTATGTCTGATGAAGCGGAGTTAATGTCCGCGAAAGCGCTTACATTTTGTCTGTGTTTCTTGTATTAAAATATTCGTTTATTACTATTGAGGATTCCTGCCCTTGGTTTAACTGGTGACTGGATATACTTGACTGTTTTCGAAGATATATTGGATTCATACTATATTTCAACATTGTGTATGTTATTGGTTTCATACTGCATCCTTCCATTTGGGCTTGTTTTTTATATGTATATATATATATATATATATCAATGGGTTACTTTGAAACATTGGAGCCCAAGTCATTGAATGGAATTTACTCAAGGCAAAACTCATGAAAACTTAAAAACCTGAGCAGCAAAGTTTTCCTAGGGTAAATAAACACTTGCGAAAAATGCTCTTTCCTCCACTGTAGTAAGATCCAGAGTTGGGTTCCCCCCTATCTAGGTGGGCTTTAGTTACTTTGGTTTGTGTTTTGTGCAAGACAGGGCAAGTTATGACAAGTAAATTATCCATGAGCAGGCTGCAATTCAACAAAGATGTTTATTACACAAACTAAGTGCTTTTTCCAGTATTTAATCAGGGCTTCTTCAGAGTTTATTACTTAAACAAAACTTTGGAATAAATAATCAAACCAGTTACAATACATTACAATACAACCAATGAAATTCACAGTCAAATACTTAAATATGCATGGATACACCCTCAAATAGCAATTAAAGAAACATTTCCATCACTTAATAAAAAACATAGAAATACTAAACATTCTCATTAAACACTCACACAAAATTATTACTTTGACATATTTGTCACATGTGTGTAATCAATTGCACCTAAATAAACTGAGATCTATATTTTAAAATGCTAGAAATAGAGACACTTTTATTAATACCTGATAGTTTAGTGGCATCTAGTCTCAACAGCCAAAGGCATTCTTGCACTTCGAGTAATGTTTGAGTCACCACCCCACTCATTTCTGGTTACTCTTGTCTATCACAAAGAATAAAAAACTCTTAAAATTCTTACATTGCCCACTATGTGTGTATAGGGCACTCCTGTTCTTTTTGTTTTAATGCCCCTAGTGTGTTTCTCTAGCATTTTAAAATATAGATCTTAGATTATTTAGGTACAATTGACTACACATGACATGTGACAAATATGTCAATGAAAGATTTTGCATGACTATTTAATGAGAATGTTTAGTACTTACTATTTCTATCCCCAGGATTCACGAATCCTCCGTGTAAGACTAAAGTAGTCCTACATGGAAACACCAGTCTAAGAGTAAGACGGCAGCGCACCATGCATATTAATGAGGGCGCACTGCCTCAACTCTAAGGCTAACATGGAGCATGCACGAGTGCAGGGGGCATGTCGGACTGCTGAGCAGTCCAAAAATCCATGCCCCTGCAAGTCTCTCAATCGGGAAATGTCAACCTACATGAGCGAGTCCGCTCAAATGTGTACATACCCAACACTACACTCCCCCACATTCTAAACCCTGGTACAATTCTAAAATGTAAAACTCTAATTTTTTTTATTATTCCCGATATAGCTGCCCGTATTTGCACGTGTTTGCATGAGTTTGCCCATTGCTTAGCTACAGTTAGCAGTTTAGACATTGAAGAGGATAATAAGAAACTTATATGCAATTAAGCAAAATAGCGATAGCGTAGTGGTAGAGCCTTCGCACAAAGAGGAGGCATTCCCGGTTCGAGTCCCACCACTCCCCTTTCTATTTTCTGTTGGAAATCTTTATATAAAAATAATCCCTGACATTTATCATTTAAATTTCAGTAAAAAGCATTGAAATGGCCTATGTAGTAGTGAATAAATTATATATATATATATATATATATATATATATATATATATAAAGTGAAAGCACTGCTAAGAAAAGTTTACCAGTATTAAGCATATTTAAATATAATTGCTCATAGCTAAGCACTGCTTTAATTAGCGCAATAGCTTTGCGCAGAGCTGTGCATCGCGCAAATGAGGGCAAACAGAAGATGTTTGCGCATAGCTGCGTACTGCGCTAACCAGTGCAATGGCGGGCAACAGTGGGCACCGTAGAACAATGTAGAGCAACGGCAGGCAACGTAGAGCAACATAGAGCAACATCGGGCAAAGCTGAGCAAAGTTGGTAAAACACAGCCACACCTCCTAACTGGTCTGGCCAGTAGTAAAATAATGACAGGCCTCGAACCCAGGATACTGTGCACCATAATCACAGTACTGAACCACTAAGCCATGACAACTTTTCATAAGCATGCACTTTCAGCACACACATACATATCAATGGAAGTTTACCCATTGCTAAGCAGGTGTGCCTTCAGCTGAGTTTTTTCAAACCTGGCCAATCACAAATAAGTGCAGGAAATTATGCATATTTAAGCTCCATAGGCGGGAATACTTGCCATAAATGATTGTAGCTCCCATCTGCAGGCAGCAATGGTCGGTGCTGGAGAGGGTTCTCATTTACGAGCGCAACGTTGGGGCATTGAGGAGTCAAAAGTAATGGTTTGGCTCCTTGTCCATAATCATGAGGATAGACTCCTGCAGGGCCAGTACCAGGGCACCCAATACAAAGCGGAAGCCTGGGACTGTCTAGCTCATGAACTCACCAGTGCCACAGGTGTCCCTCGGACTGGTGAGCAGGTCAGACACCGCCATGCAGACCTGAAGAGATGCAAGGTGGATCAACTGGACCAGTGGATCCAGGAGGCCCGTGAGATGGAAAATGCTCCACTACTGAGTAAGTAGCCATGGAATTAAGTATGTAAGAATTGCTATTCTAGTGTATACTATGGATAGGTATGTCTCAATATCACTTAATTTACTTCACAGCTGCAGGTGTCCGTGCTGTGAATCAGCAAGCCTATGCAGATAGGCTGCGCCACCAGGCAGATTAGTAATTTATTCTGCTTTTACTGTTATGTAAAATGAGAGAGCCTGAAGAAAGTGTTTTAACACAATAAAGAAAGGTATAATAATTCCCTAATAATTATTCTGCATGTACTGTTATATAAAATAAATGAGAGAGCCTCTAGAAAAGTGTTTTAAGTATTTAATAAAGATATAATTCCTGGATTGTGTCTGTGTCATTTTCTTTGATATGTTGTTGTACTCTCTTGCATTATAGAAATCGTACTGTTGTATTAAGCGCTGTTAACACACAGTTGGGTAGGCCCATATAAAGTGGATGAAGGGAGTGCCAGTAGCTTTTAAGCATATTCACAGTCCTCAACTGTTGGTTCATGCCCAGCATGTACAGGTTAATCTGGCACATGAGTAGCTTGGTATTGTGTTCCCCAGAAATGTTATTGTGCTGGCAGAAATGTAGGGAGCTGTTAACATATAACTGATAATTTCACCTAAACATATCTAGATAAGTATAGGAAAGTAAAGCTGTCAGTGTACTATCTCAGCAGCATTGTGTCTGAGCAATTCACAAAATATGTAGCAGTAACAGCTGCATCCCAGACAGTTTGTATGTCAGATACAGCCCATGTATATAAAGATCTAGCAAAACCCATTTCACGAATTAAGGACAATTGGGTAGTGTAATAATACATGTAGGGAACATATAACTGCAGTTAATAGGAATGTAAGCATAAACTAGAAGGCTATATAAGTTGTTAATGGAGCTATCTTTTCCACCCTACTGTATGTGCATAAAAAATGCAATCCCACACCTCAATGGGTATATCTAATCTCAATACATTTGTTGGGACATATGTCCTATTGGTTTATAAATATCTGCATTTATTTTGATGCATGTGCCCTGTTCAAATACCACAATATTGGTGGCCTATTGCCATCAATTCAACCTGCATGCTGTTGTAATGTCCACTGTTGTTCCATATATGCATGTGTCATGCTTGCTGTTCAACTGTTGGAACTCTGGTGTGTTGGGTTAATGGGAATACTTCTGCATGCTGTTATAACTAATTGGGAATGCTGTTGACTGTTACTTACCCATATTTTCATTAAATCATCCTAAACATAGAACGTATGGGAAGGCCGGTCCCAGCAGACCCACCTGTCCCACCTCAGCTGGCGATGGCACCTGGCACCAGCAGGTCCGGAACCCAGCCTGGGATCTCCTCCTCCATTGGCCCTGTGCCACCTTTGGGTGGAAGCACTGTAGGGGATGGGGCTCGTCCCCCCCGTGCAAGCATGGGCAGAGGAGGGCCACCTATCACCCTCCGAATGGTCCGGGCTGTGGTGCGTAGGGAGATTGAGCGTTCTGTCGTTGATCCTCTATGCCAGCTTGAGGCATGAGTGGCGCGACTCATGTGTGAGCCTGCCCCTCCTATGCAGCCCCCAGCACAGCCACCCTCTGGGCTGTGAAGGTGCAGTGGTGACAGCCCATGGGTGGGGATCTCAGTTCCACTGTTGCCATCTGTGGGCTCATGGGCTTGCGATTTCCAAACATCCATCCCCGTCAATGGTGTTTACCCACCACGTGTCATATTCCGTCCCTGTATGCCTTTTGTTTGTCCTGTAAGTTTACCTCCACAACCTACCTCCCCAAATATACCTACATCCCCTACCCCACATTCCACTCTCACCTGGAAAAAGAAAAAAAATGGCAATCTGCTCCAAAAAAAATTACGCCTCATACATAGCTGCCCATTTTGCACACATGTCTGCTGGACATATAAAATGTAATTCAATTGGCAGTACAACATACTTTGTTGTCCTCAACCCTCTCCCAGAGGTGGAAGGTTTCATATTTCCCTCCAAAATTATTGCATATGCACAGCCGTTGCTGTAAAAGAAATGGGCAGCTATTGTCTTTTCCTACACCCGTCCTGCGCATCCTGAGCTGTTTTACCTACTGTCTTTCCCTCTTTGTGCCCCTTTTTCACCACTGTCCTATCTCCCCATTTTGTTTTCTTTCAAAGAAATGAGTGCGAGGGTTAGCGGGAGTAAGCACTTTTAAGCAGTAGTTAGCAGGTTTGCGCGAGTGTGCGCTTGTGTGTGCTTAGCTAAGCATTGCTAAGCTTCGCGCAAACCGCTTACAACTGCTTAAAAGTGCCTTAGTCACCCTGCATGTGAGGGCCCTTGTTCTGCTCAGCAGCAAAATAAAACACCACTGTCAGTCTCGAACCCCGGACCTTGGATACACTAGACTGCATGAAGTACCACTAAGCCACAGTATATATACAGCAGGTTGTTGCTGAAATAGATATATCATGCATCAGAATGAGTGAATGTAAAGGAAAAATAGGAATGCCATAACACAAAACCTGCTCTGTGGAACTTTACCAGCAGTTGTTGTGGAATTGCATTACATGACTGTGATAAGAGAACCAGCCATTCTAGCAGTAAATGATGTTACAGCATCACTTTACAATCCCCACACAGTATCATAGCAGGACACACACTGGCATATCTGACTAGGGCAGAGGACATACATCCCAACTATGACTACATATCAGGGATGTCCCTGATTTTGAAACATATGTTAGCTGTGTCCCTCTGAATCCCCTGAAAAGTACTGATGTTAGGCAGAAAGGTGGGGTATTACACCTAATGAATAATGACAATATGTTGGAGTTAGACACCACTTGTACTTCAGAAAAGGTGTAGTAATTCATATGCACTGGTTCTCCCGAAGTCTCCACTTACTGCCCCAAATATTTATAAGGTGTACCTCACTTTTACCTACCTTTACCTCACTCTGTTCAAATATGTACCGAGTGTTTCAGAGGCCTGGCCGAGGCAGAAACACACAGGCATATCAGCTTTTCTGCTGTTACACACTGTGCAGATATCTTTGGAAGGAGTTCCACAAGCATACCCTTATGCAGGAGTACAACACTGAAATACCAAAGGATGTAGCTATGTACTGGTAGCAAACAACTGTAACAATGGCATTGTACCAGAACTGGAAAGACCTGTGCATTGCACAGACAGAGAATAACAGCCTAACGTCTGGCTACCATCTGGATAAATCCACAGTTGTGAGCTATGCAGACAGACTACTTGCCTTGCTAAACTAACAGGTACACAGCAACCATTAAAATCCAGCAAGATAACAATTGCACAATAATACATAATGCTCTCTGTATGTCTGCATCCCCTCCCAAATGTACAATATACCTGTGTGTTCAGGGTCTACCAAGGTTGTAGGCAGGCATACTCAGTACTGGAATTGTCCAGTTTTCTTGAGCATCCTGTGCTAATGTCAACAATAAAAAAGCAAAAACTGTGCAGAAGTGAGTACATTAATATTCACAGTATAGCAGTTCACAAACAGTTCATGTGCCAAATGAATACCTCTCAATAACTACATTTGTATGGCAATTACTTGTATAAGTAGAAAAGAAACTACATACTCCCATGTATCTTGTGTTAGCATTTGTAGGGGTGAGTACAGTTCTACACTGACAACTGTGTACTGGAAGTGGCAACATTCAGGTCTGAGTACAACATTTAAATCACTGGCTACACCCCTAGCTTCAGATATAAGAACTATACCAACCTTCTGACTTACACAACGGTGTCCACAGCAAACAAGCATGGGCCCCACTTTGGAAAGCTGAAAGGGCTATGCCTACCTGACATAGCAATTTATAGCATTGGGTCGCTATGACAGTGAGTACTGCAATTACCACACAGCAGGCTGCATGCAGTTACCAAATGGTGGCCACCAATTGGTGCAGAGGCCATCACATGCACATGTGCAGATACCTATAAAAGCAGGCTGTACTTGCTACCCACACATGCAATCATCCCATTGAAGATACTGAGAGAGAGAGAGAGAGACAGAGACACACACACACCCACCCACACCAGCCGAAAAAAAAAAAAAAAAAGGCAAAGGCACTCCAAACTGAAAACTACGAACACATACAAAGGAAAGGTATGTAACAGATATGTATTTACTGGCATGTAGTAGATGTATTTGAAGACTGCTTTACATACTTTGAAACATCCATATGTGGCAGGAGTACGTATCTATGCACAGATGCCCTGCATAACTACTGCCATGGAAAAATCAGTGTGTAGCTGTGTGCAGTGGGACATAACTGTGACATATGTAGCTCAGCATTAAATGTCAAACATCTGATCCATGTTATCTGTGTTCTGTACAGTAGTGTGGACAATGGCTGTTTGGGGGAGTAGCACATACAGCTATATAAACATGGATGTGACAGAGTAACACATGCATGATAGTCATATTAACATGTAGCTTAGCATTGGCAACTGCTGTACCAGGCTAGTATGCTAATCTAGCATTTGCAGCTATATATACACCCTCTAATTTTACTGTGTGCTCACATGTGACACCTGTTCATGTTGCAGCAAGGCCCAACAGGTCAGCCGTGAGGTCCAGGGACTTGCAGCTGTGTGGAACTTGTGTGTGTATGGCACACACATACGGAGAGATATATCTGTGTCAGATATATTAGCATCTGTACATGTGCATAGAGCAAGGGACATACTGCAACTGTTTGTGAAGGGAGGTCATATATATGTTGGTGAAGGTTGTTATGTGCATATTTGTATGTAGGTAGTAGTGTGTGGCAAACAAGACAGCATACAGTGATGGCATATGACATGTGGTGGTTAAACACTGTGGGTGTGATTTGTTAGGTTTGCAGTGTTGTAGCCAGTGAGGCCTGCTAAAGCCACATGGGCTGAGAACACCTTCAATGCATTCCGCACAAGACTGTGCAATATCATTACATAACTGTATACCTCACATCATTTGCATAATTGATATTCCCACCATGAAATGTGGACTGTATATGTGCCTATATGTATATCTATATGTACACCAATGGATGTTTATATAAATATATATATATATATATATATATATATATATATATGTGCGTGTGCGTGTGCGTGCGTGTGCAGAGAGAGAGAGAGAGACAAAGATATATTTACTGCGACTGATGCCTGGTGACAAAGCCATGGCCTCAAGCTCAATGTCGGAAATGCATTGGCATCCCTTTTGCTAAAAACTCTGTACCCATGAACTACCACATAGATGGTAGTCAACTTAACACCGCAAGTGTGATGAGACCATGGGACACAGGTGGACAGTAGTCTCCCCCTTGATAATCACAGTGCCACACTAGTCATGTAATCTGTCTACATGGCACACCTAATCACAAAAACTGTGTCATCCAGGGAAAAAGAGGTCAGTGTTCCCCTCTACTCATCACTCACAAAACCCATTATAGAGTACAATGCCCCTTCTGGTATGTACCTCACAAGACATCTACAGCAACTGGAAAGGCCACAGACATACCTCACAAAGAGTATTACTATCCGCAAACAGATGCCCTATGCAGACCGTCTCAGAAAACCACAGCTAGACTGTGTCACATACCACCAACCCAGAGGTGACCTCTGCCTAACATACAAAGCTATGTCAAACCAGAGCTGTTGGACATGCTCCACGTAAACAGATCATACTCCCTACGAGCTACATGCTCTAGGGACCTAAACCTTGTCACCTCAATAAACAGAACATGCTGGAGGGATGGATTCCTATCTCAGAGACATCCCATACTCTGGAACAAACTACCTATCAATAGCAAACAAAGCTCCTCAGTAGCACTCATCATGAATAGTCTTGATGATTGGATGGGAGATAGGAATTACACCCCGAGAATCACTTCTGTGGCTCTGCTTGACAGCTGCACATGAAATTAAATTACTTGGGTGTCAAAGGCCAGGGTACTGTCTGGCTAGGCTTCTATAGGTCCTAGGGCCAATAGCTTATTACCTACATATTAACCAATACACACCCACATGTACTTGTTGCAATAATTGCTATGTGAGGTTGACTGAGTATGATGGTGAATGTGTTGGTGAATGTGTCACAGTTGTGTATATGTGGGATAGCTTAGTGGAAAACTGTTTCTGTCATGGTATGTGTCCTAGCTCTGATCCCAGCAAAAGATGTGTATGCTATTGCTAGCCAGAAAAAGCAGTATGGCATACGGTCTGACGTAGTCCCTTGGTATTAACTGGGGTGTACCATTGGAGGATAAAGCAGTACATGTATGCTCATTGATTGGTACTGCTGGTAAATCCAAATCCTGTATGAACTGTAGTACTACCTGAAGCTGTAGGCCTAAACAGCACAGTACGGTGTATGTCCACATTGCTTGGAAACGCTGTTTTGTGTGTTCTCTGTAGTCCTGACAGATTACATACCTCAGGCATAAGGGTTTGTAAGTACTGACACACAGTACTGTATGGTAAGCACGTAAAGCTCATCTGGGTTGCCATACCTCTGTGTCCTGTATACATGTCTGATGTGTGTGTTGGTATGCCTGTAAAATACCCTCGGTCATATGTGTGTTACAGGATATAAGTGCGTATCTAGCAACATGTATAGTCTAGTACAGCAGTATGCCACCTATATTCACGAATGTACACATATTTTGGGCAGGAGTTTTCCATCAACAACTAGTGTGGTATACTGGTAATACTGTAACTGGACTTTACAATCATTGCAATGGATTACATATTTCTTTATGCATTAGCTTGATATATACCTCCTGTGGCTAGGTGGTGCATCGCATACAGTGTGCCATGTACTGTTGCATAGTCTTACATAGTTGTTTCTCTTTGTTGCTGTGCAGAAAATGTTTTAATATATACAGCATGTCAGGCACTGTCAGGCAGTTGTGGGTTGAGCATTGATATGTGGTATTGAAAGTGGGTATCCTCTGACAGACAATAGTTTGCTATTTATGGCAGTTCAGTGATATCTGTAATGTAGAATGTTAAGTGTGCCACATGACTTGCTCACACATATTGTTTCATTGTCTTCCAGGGTCATGGCCCACCTTCGCAACCCTACCTATAGCCGTGCAGAGGATGAAATCCTAACCACCACTCTCATCCAAAACTACACCCTGCTATTCTCAAGAACCAGCCAGGACCAGGATGAGCAGACTGTACTGTGGCAAGATGTTGTCCTTAGGATAAATGACATAGGCATGCATAACCGGACATATGAGCAGGTACGCCATCACTGCAGTGATTTACTTAGACATGTCCGGCAGTGTGCGTCTGATGTCCGTAGGCAACAGCTTGCCACAGGTGGTGGGGTTACCACCCATCCCCCCCCTCACCAGAGTGAAGGAGCTGCTCCTGAGCCTGGAGGCTCCCAGCCAACAACAACAACAGCACACATGTATCATCATGGAGGCTGGAGCCTCCCATTAAGTTCACATGGAGCGTGCAGGTAACATGGCATATCTGTAGACTGCTGTGACCTCTATTGTTAGATCATGCATATGAGAGATGTGTACTGTGTAGTTAGAAGATGTGGAGCCTGGTGTTGTGCAATACTGATAATTTGGAACATGTGTAGGCCTGTGACTGTCAACCATTGTGCTACTGTAAGATTGCAAGCCCACAGTAGCAATGCTACAGTTGTTGCCACTGACAAACTGTTTCATATCCTTGTAGGTCCCTCTGGTGTGACAGCAAGGCAGCAGACCCATGCTAGTGAGTGTGTTCTACATTTAATATTCAAATAAAATGTGCATGTCATAGGAGGTGTAGGCCATGTACACATGTAACACACCTACGCATAATGCATGCTGTGCATGTTTGCTGTGAGACTATGCACATCTCAGTAACGTGAGTGGCTGCCTCAAACACATGCAATACACAGAGCATCCCAAACAATTGTGGCTACACTATAGTGGACATTGGATAGGCAGTCGATACACATGCGCACAACATACACAACTTCGTCATATGCAGTACATGTTAATATGTTACGCATGGCGTATTCAGACACACGCTGTAAGGTCACACTCCAGTATCCCAATTGTCATCCACACAGCACACATAATATATCTGAGGAGTAGAGGCCTATCATGAGGCAGTGCAACACACTTCAATACACAACACATTCATGTTAGGCAATGCTCCCTATTGGGCACCTTACAAACCCATGTAACAACTGGCTGTGAAATGGTGAATGTAGCCATGGTACTGCGGTTCAGGTACAGCATGATAGGTGCTGGTCTGGCACACATTAGTAGCCTTGAGTGACCACATGATGCTGCATGATGATGGCTCATGGTACTATACGCCATCCAGTTACAGTAACCACAGTACTACACATAGCATTCATTGCTATACACCACAATGTTGTGTGTGTGCAAACATATGCACCTATACACAATATGCATAGCAATCACTATTTGCACAATGTGACACATATATGTCTTGTAATGCTATTGAGTGTATAGGTCACATGGCACACATTGGGTATGTGTGATGTTTAATGCTGCAGTTGTGTTGTAGCATGCCATGTCATGGCTGGCACTGGCATGTCCACAATGTGTTTTACACCCACCATAACCACTGTACAATGGCTATGTAGAGCAATGGTATTCCATCAGGTATACATGCACCACTCATCCTGTGTGTATACATAGCATGCATGAGCTAAACTTGTGTCCACAATTATCTGCTAAAGACACAGACACTCTAATCAGTAACGGATAACTATGTGACACACAGATAAACATCCAGCCATGGTATGTATACCTGTGAGTGATGGTGCACAGCACATTGAAGAGCTTGTAATACTTGGACAACAATGTTGTGTCCATGTACACATTCTGTTCCAGGGTGAGGTCAATCACTGAACAATAACACACAAGCATCAAAGCCATGTATACTGTTATTAGCAAGGACTGTCTACACTCACACTGCATGCTGTTGAGCAACACACGTCCTGCATGCTGACACATGTGATATGACTATTTGTCTTGTGATACTGTGCCCCACCATCAACCGCTATTGAATATGTGCTGGATTGCTGGTGGTGTGTGTCTGCTTTAGTGCGTAGTGTATTTGTGTGCATGTGTTCATGTGTGCATATGTGCATGTGTACTGACATCATGTACAGGTCGTAAAGTGTGTTTCCTGTCTTCCTCTCACAGGTGCTGAGGTTGGGCTGGTTCACTGCAGCAGGGAACCTGATGTCACTGACACAAATAGTGATAATGAGGGTAGGTGTGTTGAGGCACAGGCATGTTTGGCAGGGTCTGTCAGGCCACCAATCGACAGTACACAGCTGTCCATCCCATCCATGCACACATTCATACTGCCAATAAATCCATCATCACCAATGCCCTTAGCTGAGGGACAGTGTACAGTCGGCAATGGCCAGGACAGTGTGGTACCTATGGCACATGCATCCGGACACAGCAGCCATACCCAGAGGTCTGGAACGGTACCACATAGGCAGATGTCCAGGGGTACTTGTCGGAGCACTGCTGGTCATCATGCCCCTGGCAGATGTGCCACAGGTCTTACAACCTCACGCATGTTCCAGGCTGTCATGGAGGCACAGGCACATATGGAACGGTACACCAGACAGGGACTAAGGGCACAGAGGGCACATAACACCACTTTAAATGACAGTATTAGTGACCTAGCAGGTACCGTCCATAATTACACTGAGGTCACTGATAGACATTGGGGTGAGACATTAGATGTCCTCCGCAATGTCATGTCCATGTGTCAGGACAGTGTGGGACGGTTGAGATGTCAACGTGGATGTATGCCAACAACATCAGCAGCTGGCAGTTGCCACAGACGCCCCTCAAGTCACAGCCACTCCCGTAGTGCCAGTACCAGCCCCAGCAATGGTGGGGGTGGGCTGTCCATAGACCGTCCTAGAAGACCACGTGCACATGGCTCTGGACAGTCCCAGCAGGGACCTGGGTCCAGTGTACATATGTCTACCTCTGAGGATAGTACTCAGTCTGGCTTAGTACCTGATACTGTGAGTAGCACCCCTGCAAGGCACAGGTACCATATCTGTGGCCAGAGACGGTGATCTGTAAAGCCTGGCAGGTACAGTCTGTGGCTGTCCCACAAATCCCCGTATATGGCAGCCACATGGTGGAACTCTGTGCATGCAGACACACGCACACACACAAACCAGACACCTAGGGCTAACACGTACCTGCACACATTACATCAACATTGGCCCATACCAGTACTCTTGGCCCTCGCGCGCACACACACACACACACACACACACACACACACACACACACATACATGTCGATTGTATGGCTCAATGTAGGCCTCTGGCAAACCAACAACACACCCTGTGCATATGATGAAACCTGTGCCACCTCCTGTCATCTGTAACATTGATGCAGGAACAGGCTAACATGGTGCTGATGCACAAGGTGACTTTATAGCAGTATAGCAATGTTAGCATGTTGTCCGCAGTAAAGTGTAATGATATCCTTGAAAGTGTAGCTGAGCAGGCATGATGCATTAAAGCTATGATTGTCAGTGTAGTATTGTTTACACCAGTGTTAATCCCAATAGTGTACTGTCCGCCCACGTGCCACTTGGCTGATGTGTGTAGTATTGGCAGCATGTGTTAGAGAGTGGACAGTACGTGGGGATGTGTGCAGCACAGGTTTGCAGGTGTACATTTGTGAACATGGTGGAGGTGCACTGTCTGCATGTACGTGCATAGTGGACACATGGGCAGGGTGATATGCCCTGTATTACACAGTGTTAACACTCCATAGTTTCTATTGGTGGCCAGTATGCATTGTACTACACACATTTTGGAAATTGGGTACACATGTGTATGACATGGTTTGACACTGTGCTGTGGGTGATACTGTTACTATCTGTCATTGGTTTGCATTCTGGTAGTATACATAACCTCAACAGCCTGACCATAAACAATCGTTGGATGATGTCTTGACAACTGACACACAGATGTAGGACACACAGTAACATTTGTACCTTTCAGGAACTATACTATGCCAGTAACCAGTGGTGTTCACCTGCACCCATTCCTGGGACCACTCCTGATTGCCATATAGCTCACTTAGGTACAAGCAAACACAGTAGGGATATGTCCGTCCACGTCTGGAAATGCATACTGTGGCCTATAATGCATTCTCCAGATGACACACATATCCTCCACAAGGGTATCATACAGACAGATACCTGTTGTCAAACCCATGCTGTAAAGCTATAAGCCAACTAAAGCATGGTCATCCACCTTTATAAAACATAGTATCCCCACAGTACCACATAGGTAGTAGCCCCCAACATGTTGACAGGTACCAATGTGTACATACAGCCAAGTGTTACATCATCTCTCCTTTGGTAATCACATTTCCAAAGGTATTTTGAAATCCCTCAGTGAATCACATAAGCAATAAGGGGTCTGCATGCATATCCACAAAGGTTGTTGTACACCTATAATGAATAGCCATCATTGACCGACTTTGCTGCATTTTAACTGGTCTGAAATATACCTCAGGCATAAACCTTCACTCACACTATTCAATAGAAACTGTAATGAGTGTGTGTGACATGGATGACCTGGGCCAGGGATCACTGCAGTGGCTGGGATTGTCGCAAGCATACAGATGTGACCTAAGGTCTGGAAAGCGGCACCACACTCTGGCAAAGATAACAGATGTGTTCATGGAGAAAGCAGGGTTCCCACCTATGAAATAATTGCGGTCACATGTACGTATATGTATTTGCCACACAGATACCTGACATGCAATGCACATACTATTGTCATTGTGATATGTCATACAGTAGTAAAAGCAAAACCCACAGCACAGTGACCAACTGTGTCACACGCATAGAGCACACACACACTCACCAAGTGCAGGATTCAAACCCCTACCTAACTACTTAATGATACTAGAGCAGTACACATTTACACGATGTGCTATACACATTACTTGGAGTTCTTCTTTCCACAAGTATATTTGTAGGATGGTGACATCATCAGACTTGACAAAGATAAGTATGCCACTTTTAAGGTGTCGTAGTTGTCTCCAAAAAGGCTGCTCCTCTACAAGGAGATAGATACACACACACACACACACACACACACACACACACACACACACACACACTCTCTCTCTCTCTCATACAGTTGTCAAGTGCAGGATTCAAACCCCTACCTAACTACTTAATGATACTAGAGCAGTATGCATTTATACGACACGCTATACACATTACTGGGTGTTCTCCTTTCCACAGGTATATTTGTAGGATGGTGACTTCATCAGACTAGACAAAGTGGGTTACATTAGGTGGGCTACATAGAAGGAATTTGTAGACACTTTGGCAATGTGATCATCAAAGGAGAGTTTACTATCTACCTGGGACCCCAGGGCCATAATTACATTTCCGTACATACTGGATTACCACCTATGTGGTAATTTGTGTGCACTTTGTTTTATCCAAAGGGGATGACTATGCATTCTTTGGCATTCTGCTTGAGGACATTGTTTTGACACCAGGTATCTGTCTCTGTAAGACCTTTCTGTAGGATGTTTGTATCAGTCGTGGAGTTGATTATGGACCACAGTTAGCAGTCATCTGCAAACTTGTTCAGCCATACTCCTCCCATGCTTGCCTGTACCTCTGAGCAGTATCTACTGAACCGGTGGGGTCCCTGGACCAATACCTGTGGGATGCGATTTGTGACTGGTTTAGAGTCGGACATGGCACCTGCAACTCTGGACATGTGTGTTTGATCTGTGAGCCAGTTGGCCACCCATCCTGTGACATAACTGTTAACGTTCAAGCTGGTAAGCTTGTCCGTGATGTCAGAGTGGGGAATGGTGTCAAAAGGCCTTAGTGAGGTCCAGGTGGGCTGTGTGGACTACTTTCACCTCCATCTATGTCCTTGGTAACTGTTTCAAATGAGTCAACTAGGTTTATGAGTCGGGATCTACCTTTAACAAAGCCAAGTTGGGTAGAGTCCAGTGTCTGGAGGTCCCCAATGTATCTGTTTATGGGTTCCATGATAATTTGCTCCATAGCTTTGCAGACCAGGCTGAGTAGGCCTATAGGGCAATGGTTTCCTAGTTCTGTTGTGGCACCCCCTTTGTGGAGTTGGATGACTGTTGCTGTATGCCATTCTTTGGGTACACATAGCCTGTGGTAAGGTTGAGTCTGGACAGTGAATGTAGGTGAGGGTGTTGTTCCTTTTGGGGATAGTGCAAGTCACAGCCTGGGACACCATCCAATCCCATTGATGCTGTGTTCTTAGCTTTGGAGAGGGCTGTTTTTACCTGCATGTCCATGAAGTCTGGTGCTCTGCATTCTTCTGGGATGGACACAGGCCCTTTTGGGGGTGATGTGGGGGGAGTTTGTACTGAACTTGTCCCCCAGGATGTGGGCAATGTAAGTTGGTTCACTATCTTTTTTCCATTTTGCAGTAGCTAACAGCATTTTTGAGAGTTGCCACCTAAATGTTTGGTATAGCTAATGAAGGCTTTGTGGCTGTTATTCTTACATTCCTTGGCAATTTGTCTTTAGAAACTGGCCTTGGATTATTTTATGAGCGATCATTGTTTCTTCCTAATAATGATTAGTGATGCCTTTCCTTATGTGAAATTTGCTATATCATGTGTTCGTTCCCTCCTTCTGTTGTATAGCTTATTTACGTGCGACAACCACCAGATTGGTTTCCTATTTTTGGAGGAGTGCATCTTGGTTTTATTTGGCATGTCTCGATCCATGCATCCCTGTAGATGATCATAGAATGCACTTGTAAATGATTCTGCAGATTGTATAGCATTATCCTATAGCAAGGGTGCTTTTGAACTTTCCACTTTGGTCTTGAGAAGTGTGCTGTTTGCTTTAGAAACTTTCTTCACAGTGGTTTCCTTGACTGTCGGGGGGGGGGGGTGTAATGTGGATATCCAGTGTGATTACTTTATGATCTGATATTACCAGCGAGGGGTTTATCTCTGTTGTGGAACACTGGTACCCCATGTTGGTTATGATCAGGTCCAGTATGTTGTCACCTCTAGTGTGCGTGGTGACCAGCTGTTCCAGAGCATTTGAGTTTTTAAACTCTAGGAAGCATTGGGCAAAGGATGTTGCACATGAGTAATTCTCCCAGTCAGTGTTTTGGTAGTTGTAATCTCCTCATATAATGGTGTTTGGTAGGACCTTTATATTTTCCACTGTTCTCAGGAATACTGAGTGAGGTTCCTGAGACAAGGTAGGTGATCTGTAGCAGGCTACAATCTGATAAGCAGCTTTGCCCAATGTTAGTTGCACTTGCATGGTCTCCAAGGCTTCATGCTGTGCCACTAACCTGAAGGTGTGGGTATCCATAAGGTAAATGGATACACCACTTCCTTTTGTATTTCACTCTGGGTTTTGGGGCCGAAGATCAGAGGGATTGTGAGTGTTTTACGTGGAGCATGTCCAACAGCTCTGTGTTTGACATAGTTTTGTATGTTAGGCAGAGATCACCTCTGAGTAGGCGATATGCGAGAGAGTACAGCTGGAGCATTTTGAGATGGTCTGTGTATGGCATGTATTTCAGGCCGCTAATGCTATTTGTGAGGTATTTCTGCAGGCTTTCCAGTTGTTGTAGATGTCTTGTGAGGTACATAGCAAAAGGGGCGTTGTACTCTATTATGGATCTAGTGAGTGATGAGTAGAGGGGAACAATGTCCTCTTCTATTCTGCATGAGACACCTTTTGCGATGAGGTGTGCCACATAGAAGGATTTCCTGTCTACTGCGGGGATGTGATTATCATAGGTGTGTCCACTGTCCAGCTGTGACCCAAGGTCTCTTATTACACTTTCAGTGTTAGGTATACTACCGGCTATGTTGTAGTTCATGGCTACAGAGTTTTTACCAAAGGTCATGACAATGCACTTTTTGGCATTGAGCTTGAGGCTATGGCTTTCACACCAGGCATCTGTCTCAGTGAGGCCCTTTTGTAGGATGTCCACATCTTCAGTAGTTTCGATTATGGCTCCTGGTTTGCAGTCATCTGGAAACTTCATTAGCCACAGACCTTCCATGTTAAAGTTTACTTCAGAGAAGTAGATACCAGACAGGACAGGACCCAGGACTGAACCCTGTGGTACTGCACTTGTCTCTGGTCCACTGTTGTACTTGGAGTCTGCTACTTTCACAGTGTGTGTTCTGTCAGTTAGCCAGTTGGAAACCCATCTTGTGACATAGCGATTTATACCTAGTTTAGTGGGTTTATCTGTAATTCCAGAGTGGGGGATGGTGTTGAAAGCCATGGCAAGATCTACATAGGCTGTGTGAACCACCTTACCCTTGTCTATGGTTCTGGTGACTGCTTCAATGACGTCTATCAGGTTTAGGAGACATGATCTGCCTTTTACAAACCCAACATGGTTGTGGTCCAGAGTTTTTCGATTACCAATGTCTTTTTTTATAAGTTATATGATGATACATTCCATGACCTTGCAGAGCAGGCTCATCAGGCTAATGGGGCGCTAGTTCCTGGGGTCCATGGTGGCTCCCCCCTTGTGTAGTGGGATAACTGTCGCTGTGCACCATTCAGCAGGCACAAAGCCTGAGGTGATGCTATGACTGCACATGATACATAGGTGTGGTACCTGTTCGTTCTGTAGTTTGTGTATAACACAGCCTGAGATGTTATCTGGTCCCATGGATGCTGTCTTCCTGGCTTTGGAGAGTGTTTTTTACCTGTGCAGCCATGATGACAGCAACTTTGCAGTCTTCCATTATAGAGCTGTGCTCTTTGATGGGTGAGAGGGGGTAAAGTTAGCAATGATCCTATCTGCCAGGATGATGGCAATGTCAGTTGGGTCTGTATATTTAGTGCCATTGTGCTGTAACTCAGAGCAGATCTGAGTGTTGCCATTGAGATTCTTGACATAGCTATAGAATACTTTGTGGTTGTCTTTAGATTCAGTGTGGATTTTGTTTTCATAACTAGCTTTGGAGGATTTTATCATGGATCACAGCTTCTTACTGATGTGGACCATGGAGCACCTCCCCTCATGGGATTTTACCCTCTTTTGCAACAGTATTTTCCTTCTGCTGTGCAGTTTGTTTATGGCAGGGGAACACCAGATTGGCTTCCTTTTCTTGGAGGATAGCGTCTTGGTTCTGTTTGGGATAGCACGATGCATGTAGTCATGTAAGTGCTTATAAAGTGCAATTGTGAAGGATTCAGTAGTTGTAACTGTATTGTCCATCTGCATGGGTGTCCTGCAGTTCAGCACTTCTGTCTTAAGAAGCATGAAGTTGGCTTTGTAGACATTTTTTAACATGGTTTCCTTAATGGGGGTGTGGGTCCAGGATGTGGATATGTAGGGTAATTAGCTTATGGTCTGATGGGACCAATAAGGCGCTGACGTTAGGTGTGGAACACCGGTCACGCAGGACAAACCAAACCCCGTAACCAACACAAATAACCACAAAGTGAGCTAAATGCTACTCGTTGCCAGAAGTCTCAGCCTCAAGACGCACACACTCAAGGCACTTCATATTATGGAGAACATTGATATTTGTGCAGTATCAGTAACCTAGTTCAAGGCTCCAGACAGCACACCAGCACTACCAGGATACTACTCATTCCATACCTTCCAGCATCAGAACCTGAATCATAGCACATAGGGTGAGGATGTATCCATATTCATCAAGGATACCTACACCTCTCTCTACATGCTCTCTACAGGATATGTGCCATTAAATGTTGCACAGCAACGTTCTTCACACTCCACAGAGGTGGGGGCCACAAAAACCCCTTGGCATTCATTGCTCTATGAGCCTGACGAGTGTGTTCTGCAAGGCAATGGAGCCAATCATAATGGAAGTCAACAATACAGAGATTGGGAACCTTCACACAGTTAAGCCCACCCTGTTTGGCTTCATCAAATGCAGACCACACCTCCTGAACTGGGAGGATTTCTTTGACAGTTACCCAGGCTACAGATGATTGAAATGTGCTCCACATAGCCTAACTATACCTCGCTAAGGCCTTTGACACCATTCCCCAGTCAGGTATCATAGATGAACTCACCAACCTGGCCATGAATCCATACATCACAAGATGGATTGCAAACTGGCTCACAGATAGATCCCACACATTACGAGTTGCTGGCTACATGTCAGACTCTACTCCGGTAACAACTGGTGTCCCCCAGGATTCAGTCCTGGGGTCCTTCCTGTTTGGTATGGACTTCTCAAATGTACATGCCAACACAGGAGAGTTGTGGTTGACTAAGTTTGCTGGGAACTGTAAAGTGTTTGCCATAATAGATTCCCCGGAAGACGGACATATTCTCCAGAAGGGACTCTGAGACAGATGTGTGGTGTCAGAATCATGGCCTCAAGCTCACTGTGGAGGAATGCATAGTGATCCTCTTTGTTGAAAACACAATACCCACAAACTACCACATGGGTGTTACCCCCTTAAAAATGACAAGGTGATAAGGGATCTGGGGACACATGTACATAGTCATCTTTCCTTTGACAACCATGTTGCCAAAATAATTGGGTGATCCTATGTGGCCCACCTAATCAACAAAGGGTTTGCATCAGGATCCAAAGAGGTAGTGTTGGTAATCTACTCTTACATCATCAGACCCATCATTGAGTACAGTGCACCATTTTGGATGTACTCGACTTAGCATATCCAGCAGCTGTAGAGACCACATAGGTACCTCACCAAGAGGATTACTGGCCTCAAACAGTTGTGTTATGCAACACAACTGGTAAAACTAAATCTGTTCTTCGTTACGTACCGCCTACTCAGAGGCACACTCTGCCTAACATACAGAGCCATGTCCAACACATAACTGTTGAACATGCTCCATCTACACATAACAACATTGAGCCGCCCTACATATTCCAGGGATATGAACCTCATCAGAATGATGAATACAACATGCTGGTGGGATAGAGTACCATCCCAGACACTTGCCTTACTGTGGAACAGAGTCCCAATGTACATCAGACAGAACCCCTCGCTGACACTCTTCAATTGGACCCTTGATGAGTGGATGGGAAACAGACAATTCATGCTAGGCATCACATCAGCAGCCCCACTAGAAAGAGGCTTAGGGTACTAACTATTAGAACCAGGTCTTGGGAGACTACCCAATGGTGTGGTGAAAGCTGCCCAACTTGCGTAGGCTGATATATGCCTTCATGGAGATAGTCTACTACATACATATGAACTTATGTGACAGGTACATGTCTACAGATAGTAGATGTGTACTTCATTGTGCAGTCATGTTGTACAGCAGGCACATGGACCATATACACTGTAATGCTTACAGATACTGGTGGCTGTTATGTACAGTGGGAGAGATGTGCACCTCATGTCTTTCATGCCATTGGGATGTGTGCTGGGTGGGACGGTCCTGGATGGCTCCCTGTCATGGTCACCCTCTTACACACATCTCTGCCCATCCATCTTTGGCTGATTATGCTGTGTTCCCCCTACATATATATAGAGGTACATAGGTAGGTAATAGGCTATCTGCCTGAAGGCATATATTAGTAGGGCCAGAGTGTGCAGCTATCACCACCCATGGAGTTAGTTCCCTAGGCTTCTGTGTAGTAGAGCTGATGAAGTGATCCATGGTGTGACAGTTCAGTTTCACATA
The DNA here is from genome assembly GCF_019279795.1 of Protopterus annectens. Lineage (NCBI taxonomy): Eukaryota > Metazoa > Chordata > Ceratodontiformes > Protopteridae > Protopterus > Protopterus annectens. The sequence goes on from NC_056725.1 coordinate 1,042,447,901, forward strand.
CACTCATCAAGGCACCTCTGGAAGAGTGTCAGTGAGAGTCTCGGCTTAATGTCGGTTGGGAGTCTGTTCCAAAGCAAGGGAAGTCTGTGAGTTAGTAATGTGTCCCTCCAACATGTTCTATTTAATGTTGTGATGATGATATCCCTAGAGCATGTGGTACAGTGAGCTGGGGTTTACTTCAGATAGCGCATGTACATCAGTTCTGCATTGGACATGGACCAGTCTGTTGGGCAGAGAGCTCCTGAGTAGACAGTATGCAACAGAGTACAGATTGAGTTATAGTCAGTCTTGTTGCATGGAGCAACTGTTTGAGGCCAGTAATCCTCTTGTTGAGGTACTTCAGTGGTCTTTCCAGCTGATGAGGGTACACAGTCAGATTCATCGCAAGTGTGTTGTGGTACTCTTTGACGGGTCTGATGACTGATGAGTAGAGGGAACCTCCTTTGAGCTACATGCAAAGACTTTGGCCATTTGTGGGAACACATAGCATGATTTCCTAACCACTTTGTGAATATGTTTCTGGAAGTGGAGATGACTATCCACATGTGTCCATAGATCCCTTGTTATCACCTGCATATTTAGGGTGTTGGCAACTATGTGGTATTTGTATGACTGTAGCTCGAGGCCATGATTTTTACACCACATATGTCTGACTGAGACCCTTTTTAAGGATGTCTCTGTTGTCCCAAACATCGATTATGACAACATTTTTGCAGTTATCCACAAACTTTGCTAAACATAGACCTTGTGTGTTTGATTGTATTTCTGAAAAGTATACACCAGACAGGAGGGGTCCCAGGATTGAGCCATGGGGGACAGCAGTTGTTACCAGCTTGGACAGGAGACCACAATTCTTACCTTGTGGGAGCTAGCTGTGCCCCAGTTGGCAATCCATCAGATGACATACATATTTATGCACTGGTTGTTGATTTTGTCGATACGACATGTGTCTGGGATGTTGGAAGAGGGCTTTCCAAGGTCTATGTGGGATGTGTGTAGCTCATTTCATTGATGTATGTCCTGGGTGACTACCTTGAAAACAGTCTTAACAGGTTTGGGAACCATGATCTGCCCCTGACCAAACCGAAATTGGTAGGGTTGGGTGTTTGTAGGCTCACAATAGCTCTGTTTATGAGTTCCATCATGATGGACTCCATGGCCTTGCAGATCAGGCTTAATAGGCTTATAAGACAATAGTTCCTATGGACTGTTGTGCACCAACACTTGTGGAGTGTGCCAAATGTTGCTGTAACACATTCAACAGTTTCATATCCTGTACAGAGGGTGAGTCTCAACAGACTGTTCAGATGCAGGGTCTGTTTGTTTTGGAGTTCACATATGACACAGCTAGGGAAACCATGTCATCCCATAGACGCCGTGTTTTTAGGTTTGGAAAGTGCTGTTTTACCATTGTATATGTGATTTCTGGGTTTTCACAATCTCCAGGTATGATAATGGGCCCTTTTGTCAGTGAGAGGGGGGTAAATATGTATGAACCTGTCTGACAAGATGTTGGCAGTGTCAGTCATGTACATGTATTCATTTACAGTTTGCACTGACTCAGAACATATATGTGTTTACATTGATATATATGACATAGCAAAAGAAAGCTTCATGGTTCTCTATGGACTCTTTGACAATATTTTTGCCAGAACATGGATTGGATAACGTTAGGAGTGCTCATTGTTAATTGATGATACTGATAGGAGATTTATTGATCTTCTTTGAATTTTCACTTTCTCTGAACAAGTTCAGTACTTGTAGTACATAGTTTGATTATGACAGGAGTCCAATATATTATATGGGTCTGTTTTCATATTATTGTGTGTGCAAGGCAGGAATGGTGAATAGTGACAGGTTTCTGGGGTAAGAACTGCAACTGCCAGATATGTGTGGCCCACTGCTGTACTCAGGCATGGCCTGAGTGTGTGACCATGCCCAGTATGGACATATATACTGTATGTGTGTGAAAAATCAAGTTGGTTTTTATTTCAGGGCTCACCTTTGTGTTGTACATTGACAGGAAGCCTGCTGTGCCTGCAGGGCTTCCATGAGTCGCTTTGCATAGACTTATCAACATTTCTACATACAGGGGGGACCGCTATTATTTGTACATTTCTACCCAGGGGGCACACCTGATTGTTACTGTGGGTGTACATAGGATGAGGGGTTCACCTGACACTTATACACATTTGCTAGGCCTGCACTGCTATGTCAGGTACTCCATTTCAGTCTGTACTGTTGCCTATCGTACTGGCTTGAGGCATACTACTGTACTACAGAACTTAGCTTCCAATTTCACGTATATTAGTTTGTGACTTCATAGCCTACCCAGCCCACATCACACTGCCTGGCCTGGTGTTATCTGTCTGCATAGGCCTGGGGGGAAGTTCAGAGGGCATGATACAGCATTTGTTTGTGTTTGCGTTAGTCTACAATTGCCCTGCTGTGTCTGTGCCAGTGAAATGCTGTCATGGCTTAGTGGTTCAGTACTGTGACTATAGTGCACAGTATCCTGAGTTCGAGCCCTGTCACTGCTTTTTATTTTCCTGCTGGGCAGATCTGAGTGGTTAAGGAACAGTAAAGCAGGTGCGAGCATGTTTACCCGATTTTTCTCAACTTTGCCTGACGTTGCCCAACATTGCCCAACATTGCGCTAGTTTGCGTGGCACGCAGCTCAGAGCAATTGTGCTTAAATATGCAAAATAGTGGTAAAATGTGCTTAACAGTGCTTTATATTGCCTAAAATAGGGCAATCATGCCTCAGGTGGTGCTGCAGGGCTGCCTATGTCGAATGCACATAGTACACTCCCTATACATGTTTGAAAACAGGTAGTGTCAAGTTAGGCATCCCTTTTATTGTATGTGCGAGTCAGAGAGAGGTGTCATTTCCAGGGTTCCTACTGAGTCAGTGTATGTGCTATGCATTGCCTCTTTGCCAAGGCCAGGGCATACTGGGCACGCCTCCTTCTGCCTACTGGGGCAGGCTCAGGTTGTTCCTCCTCCGAGTCATGCTGTGCCTGTGCAGGCCTTGACAATGGTGGAGGGCTGTTTGGCCCTGCCCCATGCTGTTCCTGCTGCAGCTGTTTTCGCAGGATCATATTGTGTAGCATGGCATATACCATGACAATTTGGGTACATGTAGTTGGTGAGTACTGCAAGGCTCCACCAGATGTGTCCAGGCCCTGGAACTGTGACTTGAGCATCCCAAACACACGCTCAATAATGTTTCTTGTTTGTGCGTGTGCCTCATTATGGAGTTCTTGTTCGGGTGTGTGTGCATTTCTGATGGGTGTCATCAGCCACGGCTCCAGTGCGTATCCAGCATCCCCCACTAGGTGACCGTCCGGGATGTCCCCATTGGCAAATCTCTGGTACAGATGCGTCAGTTGCCAGATGTGGGAATCGTGATAGCTTCCACAGCAGCCAGCACACACATTCATTATTATGGGCATCGCACATGACCTGGCAGTTGATGGAGGGGAAGCCCTTGTGGTTGATGTAGACACTACCCTGCTCACCAGGTGGTGCTTTGATGTGTATGTGCGTGCAGTCTATTGCACCCACCACCTCAGGGTATTCTGCTATTTGGTGGAAAAGACGCATATTGCTGGTCAATGCCTCACTGGAATTGGGGAAATATACATGCTCACCGACATGTGCTGACATGGCATCCAGGAACTGGTGCAGTACCCTGGATGCTGATGCCTGTGAAACCCCCATCATATCACCATTTGGTCTCTGGAAGGTACCTGTCACTAGTATTCATAGGCCAACACATACCTTGGTATCCACTGGGATTGGTTCCCCTCTGTTGGTTCTGTGTGTGAGGCGTGGCCGGCACAGCTCAACAATTTGCTGCAGGAGGTCTCTGTCCACTCTATAGCGCTCCACTATCTCCAGCTCATGTAGCCCCTGGTAGGTTACCCTGGGTCTGTACACTCTTCTCCATCTCCTCACTGTGGGTTGCTCAGCAGCATTCACATCACCACCCTCAGCACCTTGCACATGTTGGTTTATGATAGCAACAGCAGCCCCTAACATTTTGTCAGCCTTAAGCTTTTTAAGTTTTCACTCTTTGTATACTACAGTGTTGCAGAGTTCTTGTGAAAAAACAGGTTAGACTGCTGTTTGCAGAGTTTAAAGTGCTGGGCTGGGCTTGGCTAGTTGACTGCCTGTGTAATTGGCTGATTCTGATATATTTCAACTGGCAGCTCTGCTAGTTCTCTTTGGTTAACTTCCTACAACTTATTTTCCTTCCTTTTTCCCTTTCTGTTTCCACAAGGGGCAACAGCGTGCAAACAAGCTTGCACACACACTCACATGCCCGCACGCACATGTGCACACACAAGCGCACACGGTGTAAGCACGTTTGCAAGAAATTTCAGATATATCCACGGCGTACACCTTTGGTTTCTTGTTTTCAGCTAGTACCACTGTGAACACGCCTCTTGCAATCCTGAGCAACTCAGGGCAAACACAAGCCACTGTGCTCCGATCACCTTACAGTCTTTCAGACATACCCCCTCACGATGTCACCTATCTTCTACTCTACTACTACCCTACTCCTACACTTACACTCTAGGGACATGGCTCACATGCCGGGGAAAATTGGGATTCACTATCCTTATCCTCATTTGCATAGGATTGCCTACTAATGCTTGGTTACATCTCTCACACTGAGCTCTCCCCCCCCCCCCCCCCCTTAGCAACCACTAATCAGTGGCCATGTTGTTTTCAGTCTGCCATTCACCTGCATGGCAGAACAAGCTTTTTAGTGAAAATGCACATTTGTGGCTATTTTTCACTTTTTTCATTTTATTTAAAGCGCAGCATGTTTGCAAGCCGCTGTGCTACGCTTAAACATTGGCGATCGGGGGAAAAAAAAAATTAGATTTTAAGGATTTACAACATTTGCAAATGCCAATGGCCTTATATTTGGCCATTGGCATGCTTCCTCAACTAGATGCATCCTTTATTTGGAGCTGTCATAGCTCCGTTTAGCTATTTGCAGAACGGTACTCCGTTACCAACGGAGTACATTTCTGCAGATAACACTACTCTTACACGAACAGGTTAGTGTTTCCTGGATCACAAATTTACCTAATTTGCATAGCTTTCAGCAGCAAATGAGGTAATTTGCATACTATAATACTGTCCATTCAAGAGTAGCTTTAGAAGCTCTCATGCACGCCCCTGCTGGCTATTGCTGAATCGCTCGGCAGACATATTGCCTGTCTGCCATCTTACACTACTCTTACACTCCGTGCAAGCCTTCGTAAATCCAGCCCTATGTTTTTTGAGTGATGTGAATGTTTCTTTAAGTGCTGTTTGGGGGTGTATCCATGCATATCTATTTTTTTGACTGCATGAATTTCATTGGTTGCATTGTAATGTATTGTAATTGGTTTGAATATTTATTCCAAAGTTTTGTTTAAGTAATGAACCCTGAAGAATCCCAAATTAAAGTGCTTAGTTTGTGTAATAAATGGCTTTGTTGACTTTCAGCCTGCTCGTGAATAATTTATGTGCTTACTAGTTGCATTACCCTTGTGGTACGCTATTTTTCTGGAAGTTATGGCGAGCGTTTACTTACCCTAGGAAATGTTAACGGGTTGAGTTTTTAAGTTTTCAGGATTTTCATTTTGTCAAACTGATGTTCAGTGGTATGGGCTGTGATATTTCAAAGTAGATCCATATATATATATATATATATATATATATATATATATATATATATGTATATACAGCAGACAGATATATATGTAGATATATAGGTTTATAAATCTATATCTATAAATGTGTGTGTGTGTGTGTGTGCGTGTGCGTGTTTAAATATATGAGAAATGAAAACAAAACAGTCCTGGACTAAGTGCCCTCAGAGAAAAAACAAAAATCCAGAAAAACACAAGAGGCAACACTGTTATTTGCTGTGGTGTTGCCTCTTGTGTTTTTCTGGTGTTTTTATATATATATTATTTGTGTGTGTGTGTGTGCGTGTGTGTGTGTGTGTGTGTGTGAAATATGAGTGGTCAATGGTACAGTCACAGTCGAGTCACCCACTTGGCATATGAGGCACATTGCTAGGCTGCTGTTGTATCAAAGGATGTTTGTTTAAATTTTTCTTTTTGTGGCTAGAAGAAAGACTGTGGGACTTGTAGTTTGCCCCATAGTCTAGCAGAAAACAAGCAGCAAAAGCTAAAAAGACTTAAGTCTTTAACATCACTTTTTCCACTCAAAAACAAAGTCAAAAGCACTGTAAAATGCTCACCACTTGGAGAGTCTGGACCCATTAGAGTGAGTCCTGAAACTTGGAGACTGAATGGCTGAAAGAATGAACTTGCATATACTAAGTCAGAGATGCCATTTGTCAGAAAATTCCCTTTTCTCCCAGGTATGGTTATCTCTGAGTTGGTATATATAAGTTTGGTGGGTCTGGGGTGCTTGCCCTCCACATTGGTCGGGGAGTGCAGTGTGGTTTGCCCATCCCTACAGAAAGAAATTTTAAGGGGAAGAATGATTTTTGAAATTCGCTCCTCTCCTGTCTTTTGTTATTTTTTAGCTTGTCGGCATTCAGCATTTAAAATGCTGATATTTCAAAGGGGAGCATTTTAATACCTTGCCAGGCCCAAAACGTGAGTCCAATGCAGTCTCATGACAGGCAGTTCAAACACAAACATTAATACACAATTTTGTAAAATAGAGTTTTTTCCCCCCAAAGATAACTTATCTTCCCAGGAAAAGCAGCATAACCTGACCTGGGATCATAAATTTTGGGTACCACTGGACTTCCTTTACACATGAACATGCCACTAATATCTGTTCTAGACATAAGGGGACATCCAACCCCTACATCAATGCATCAGTCAGTTAGCAGCCTTTCTTTGTGATATGTATCGGGGGGTCCAGAATCAGAATGCATCACTATGGCATCATGGATACAGCCCATGATGTACTTGGAGCCTGTATTGTGCATATGTACATGCCTGTGGTCCCACACTGTGGTGCTGTGTGTTCTCTGTACAAATCTGCATTCCAACTACTGTACCAGGTGTGTACTCCTCCCCAGTCACCTGTGGATCTATGCTAGGTCATTTCTTGGATACATCCTTCTCCCCATGCATTTTCCAGTCTGTGTTTCCAGCCAACATGATCTCCACCAAATCCTGTCTATATGGATTTCTACAGGTGGGATAGGGATAGCCAAGATCTGAGCCCTATGTATTCCCATTCTCCCTTAGAATAACTATATTACTTCCTGTGTCTGCAAACCACTTTTTTTTTACACAAACAGTGGATAATGGAAACAGTTGCACTTAAACTGGGCTAGGAAGGAACTCTGCTTCACATGGATGAGGATCCTGTGCAGAGAAGGGTTAATCTCTGGGATACATACCTGTCTCTCCAGCATGACCTATTTATATCACAGGGAAGGTTTAAGTCTTTAGAATGGGTGATGTATATCAAAGGCAAGTGTCCACTTTTGAATCCTGTGGAACACTACTGGTGACACTATTTCTTTCTAAAACAAACAACCTTGACTTTAACAGTAGGATTTCTGTCAAAGCCAATTACTTATTCAGAAATTTGCATTAGTTAATGCTGAATTGGGAGAGTTGTCAATAATTTCAGCATGTGAGGTACTGTCAGTGGCCTAGACAAAATCCATGTAGGACAGCATGGACTATATGCCAACTATCTGTGGCCTGTTTAACCCTTCCCAAGTACTCAATCTGGGCAAGCAGACATGATTTGTCTGTTTTAAACTCTTTAGCATTCAGGGATATCAGGTCACCTATTTAATTGTGAATTACTTCAACTAATATTTCTAGTAAGACTAATAGACCTGTGATTTTGAGGGTCAGTAGAGGGCATCCTTTATGCAAGGGCATCACAACAGCTGTTTTCCATACTTTGGGGATATAACTCATACAGCCTTAGATCAAAGACCTGAATGAGGAGTTTGTGAAATGGGATTTAATGTTTCTCAAGAGATAATGAATGTTTTCTGCTGAATTTCAGATGTGTATCATCAGCTTTGGCTGAAGAGTAAAAATGTATTACCTGCAATACTTGATAAGCTTTTTGTTAGGCACAGGCATACTGCTATTACAATTACTTTTCCTACTCACCCACTAGATAGCCACATGGAAATTCAGTTATCCATAAACTGCTACTCTTGTCCTCTGTTGAACAGCACAGCCAGCTAAGCCTGAGAAAAGTCAAATGAGTTAAATCCCATGATCCTGAAGCACCTTGCTATATACCTCATGATGGATGTATGACTCCCCGGCTATTCATCCAGAATATGTTTGAATGCAACCAATATGCTGCACTGCTTGAAATGTACTGGAAGTTTATTCTAAAAGTTTAGGATTCCTTGGGATAGGAATCTAGTGTTCCAGCATGTTCTATTTCTGTGTCTGTGAACATTACCATCTTTGGTGTGGCTGATGTTCATCGTGTTTCACTGTTGCAGTCATGACTGTAGGGTTCTCCCCTGCCGGCAGGCAGTCCTCGGTCGGCCAGAATCCCAAAGTCTGGGTCCGGCGTTGGCTGTTCAGCCATGCTCCCTGACATCAGAGCACCAGGAGTACAAAGCTGACAGCTGACGCCATGTTCTCCAGTCTTTCTTGCCGTGCAGTGATAGCAGTTCGCAAGTGCCATTCGGCTGACTCCTGACAATTTTTTCTAATCAAACTTCAGTCTGAAGACTTTCTGCTCCTACTCAAAGCTAAGCACCCCATTGGGGAAACTTTTTTCTTGCTCCAGTCCGATGTCGGAAAAAGTTAATAATTGTATTTCATGTGGGAAGCAAATACCTCATAAGGATTTTCATTCTTACTGTATTCCTTGCTTAGGCCCTGACCACTACGTAGCTAGTTGTCGGTTTTGTGCTAGATTCAATCAACGTACTATTAAACGAAGGTACGATTTTGCTTTTCATTACTTCGGTAGGCGTTTTAATTACAAAATGTCGTCGGATACGGTTCCGGCTACCGGAGTTCACAAATAACGCAAGGACAAAGACAGGCCTCTGAGGTCCAAATCAGACAATATCGCACAAGCGGAGCCAGCTTCAGGTTCGGCCGTCATCAGTGAGGCGCCTTTGCAGCCCCTGTCGTCGGCCATTTCGGAACCGATAGCTGAAACGGACTCCCACGAGGAGCCAACTAGGCCTTTGAATATTTCAGTTGGACCTTCGGACAATGCTCCTTAGGATGGGTCCGGAGCTGCTGTGCAGGTACCGGCTTCCGAAGGAGTTTTCAGGCCTACTCATCTTCTTATAAAGGCAAAGCCAAAGACAAAGACTCCTTCCAAATCAAAGACTGCAACCCAGGCCTCTTCTGATCCTGCTCCCAAGTCCCAGAAGCAGTTACTTAAAATGGCGGAGGACTTGCTTACTATGATTAGGGGTTCACATCCCCCTACAGATAAAAGGCCAAGGCAGGAAGTTTATTATGACTCCTCCTATCTTTTCCCACCAGCTCATGAGACAATTTCTCAGAGGAGCTAAGAACTTAAGGCCCCCTAGATCTCCTCCCATTCCTGCTTGGGATCTTAACTATGTTTTGGAAAAGCTCACCTTGCCTCCTTTTGAGCCTGCTGCCTCATCTGACATCAAGATTTTATCTTGGACGACAGCCATCCTTTTAGCTCTGACCTCTGCCAGGAGGGTTTCAGAGTTGCAAGCTCTTATGGCTGTGGAACCTTATATTATTTTTCATCAAGACAGGGTGTCTTTAAGGACTAATCCTACTTTCATGCCTAAGGTGGTTTCCAAAGTGGCTTTAAATCAAACTATTCATTTGCCAACTTTTTTCCCCGCTCCTCAAAATAAAGGGGAAAGGATCTTACATTCCTTGGATGTACACAGACAACTACGTTTTTACCTGGATAGAACCAAGGACATCAGGAAATCAGAGCAATTGTTTGTTTCTTATGCTTCAAGTTCCCAAGGTAAAGCCATTTCAAAACAGACCATTTCTAAATGGATTGCTCATGGAATCAGATTTTGCAATTCACACTATGGAAAGCAAATCCCAGGGAGTATAAGGACTCACTCTACCAGAGCTGCTGCCACTTCAGCTGCCTTCCTCAGGGGAGTTCCTACCAAAGACATTTTGGAAGCTGCAACTTGGAGTTCAGTGCATACTTTTTCCAAGCACTACAATCTACCTCTCTACTCTAAGTCTAGGGCAGGATTTGCTTCTGCAGTCTTGCAGGGCCTTATAGCAGCCCCCTCTGCTTTATGACCACCTCCCTTTCTTTCTGCTTTGGGATTCTACCCTACAGTCATGACTGCAACAGTGAATCACGATGAACATAGTACAGTTGTGTACACTTACCCTAAATGTAGATGTTCTGAGTGTCTTCACTGTTGCAGTCTGGGTTTCCCTCCCTCCTGTCCCCTCTTATTTTTTCTTTTGTGTGGTTCCTTTTTTCACCCTTCTTCTGAGGTGTATTTGCAAAGGGTATGGGACCTTACTCATTTTGGAACTTCTGACATCTGGGGCAAGAAAAACTGGAGAACATGGCATTGGCTGTCAGCTTTGTACTCCTGGCACTCTGACGTCAGGGAGCATGGCTGAACAGCCGACGCCGGACCCAGACTTTGGGATTCTGGCCGACCGAGGACTGCCTGCCGGCAGGGGAGAACCATACAGTCATGACTGCAACAGTGAAGACACTTGAACATCTACATTTATGGTAAGTGTACACAACTGTACTTTCACTGTGGTGGGCATTTTGCTTAGCTGTATGAAATCAAGCAGGGTGGGATGGACCATGTGCCATACTGATGGACACTCTCTGTGCCAAAGAGTGGCATACAGAACAAGAACTGCACTTATCAAAAGATGCCTTTGAACCCTTGATACAAGTATCACCTTGAACAGTAGGTAACAATAAGGCTTATGGAAGGGGGTAGAGCTCGGCAGCATTTGTGGCCTGTAAGTAAATATCATGAAGGCTTGGACACAAGTCTCACACAGTACAGCTTTTGTACCACAATACATCCCAGGTAATTTCAGCATATTCCAGAACATGTTTTATAAGACGAGTACCTCCATGCATGTGGAACAGCAATAGCAAGTTACAAGACAATAAAACATGCATACATGCATGGAGCCCCAGTATAACAAACTGTGTTGTTGGAAAATGCAATATATATATCTTACAGCTGACACCCAGTATATTGTCTCATCAATGTGATGCATTTTTTTTGAAAATGTAATGTCATGGCATAATGCCAAATGTCCTTCATTTTTGATGGAGAAAAAGAGAGATGAGATACAACATTGTAGCCACAGCCAGCTGTACTACTATTTTTTTTTTTTAACCAGAGAGCTTGTTGTACCTCAGATGCCACCAGCAGAATTTAGGTTACTGTCATGACAAGCAGTGAGCACTTTAGGCCACTGATGCCTGCTACCACCTAAGCTACTGAAATCATGAACAGGATCCATTATGAATTCCCATTCCCAGACTCTCCAGGTAAATGGGAGGTCCTCTAAAGCTTGAAGCTGAGCTCATTCCTTGCAGATGAATCGGCTAAACATTGCCAGTATACCTTCTCTACATGTTGCGGTTTCCAGGATCTGTCCAGCAGTCACTCCTGCCAAGTGACCCAAGACAACACTAAATGGAGATTACTTGACAGCTGTGTACCTCTCCTGAGCTGAGTGCTGACAGCATAAGGCTTCACTTCTGATAAGATGAACAAAAAGCCAGTCATCAGCCTTGGGACCAATGTGTTCTGTCACCGAGTACACTTAAGAGCATCCTTATGATTTAACATATTTTTGTCTTGGGAGCATTAAACAAGCTTTTTGCACCAACCATATTTTACTAGGTATGTCTATCTCCTCATATGATCCTTGAAGTCTTACTCTAGAAGTATAGAACCAATAGGTACTATATTTATGAAGTTAAAATGCTCTAAATTGCTTGTGTATGCAAGTGCGCCAACAAAGAGTTTTCCTTTGTATAACTTGACATTCTATTGTGGTGGCCCAGCTACAATCTTCATTCTGACAGGGACTGAGATACTAAATCAATTAACCATTTTCTTCCCCAGACCGATTATAGTGCAGCTTGCAGGTTGTGAATCGTAATGTAGACTAACAGGAAGTCACTTTGACTCTACAAGACATGGAACCAGGCTCTACCACTGACATATTGATTTGTCATAGGTTACATTAATTATTAATATTTTGTTGTTCATTTGTTTGCAGTGCTTACTTTCTATATACATTTGCTAGCAGACACCCACAGATTTATGTGACTTGTGAATGAAGACTAATACTACTTCATTCATACAAATATGTTTCACAACGTCTCAGTAAAGACGAGTGGCTGTGCTCCTCTTTTCATTATTTGCCATCTGCCGCCGATGGTCAGTCACAACCATACCTCTCAGCTGTCCTCATTTTCACAGAATGTTAAGATTTTTTTCTTTATAATTTCATGTGTTTCTCATAAAATTTGTGCTTTTCAGGCAAATCACTGAGGACTGAAGTCACTAAATAATGACTGACATTTTGAGAACTCAGAGACTTTGGAAAATGCATGCTAAGCTAACACAAGTCCTGTTAGTCTAGCAACTTTCTATATTTATAAGAGCAATATATAAAATCTGTCTCTATTTTTGGGCCTTTGTTCCTCAACTATTTTTGATTCTGTCCAGATTTCTAGCACTAACAGTTTAAGATGTATGTCTCTGACTGGAATGGATACTGTAAAATAAAAGACTAGACTGGAGAACCTTATATTAAAAATGAATATTATTAACAGAAAACATGACAGATATACTATTCAGCACCTTCTATGAATATGTATTAAGGTTCTCTTTACATTGTGAAGTCAGTAATTAACATTATTCATAAAAAAGTCTGGATATGTTTAAACTGTCTTTCGACTTTTCTCAGTTAGGGATTGCCACAGTGGAACTCCGGTCCACTAATGATTGGCAGTGAATTTTTACAGTGTCGAGTTGCCAGCCTGGCACCCAACCTTCAAGGAAGGCACACCCACTCAGGCACGCACCTATGTGCATGTCTTTTAAAGTGAATTTGACCGCGGAGAGGACATGCAGACTCTGCACAGAAGCCACGCCAGCCAAGAATTGAACCGGAGAGCCTCTTGCTGTGAGGTGACAATGCTAACTGCTGCACCACCGCAGTCCTAGACATGGGAAGTAAATGATGTCAACATGGGGTTATGGGAGTCAGGCTACGTGAGATCCAACAGGTTATAAGCTTAACAGACAAATTTGGGAACCTATGAATCAGAGCACTCCAGCTTCTTTATAGTAAAAAGCCCAACGGACTGATATTGGTATTACAATATATGTAAGAACTGATATTATTGGTATTACAATATATGTAAGAACTGATATTATTGGTATTACAATATATGTAAGAACTGATATTATTGGTATTACAATATATGTAAGAACTGATATTATTGGTATTACAATATATGTAAGAACTGATATTATTGGTATTACAATATATGTAAGAACTGATATTATTGGTATTACAATATATGTAAGAACTGATATTATTGGTATTACAATATATGTAAGAACTGATATTATTGGTATTACAATATATGTAAGAACTGATATTATTGGTATTACAATATATGTAAGAACTGATATTATTGGTATTACAATATATGTAAGAACTGATATTATTGGTATTACAATATATGTAAGACATGCACTACATTATTTATCAAGAGCCTCAGGTTTGTGTAATCAGTGATGTAAGTATGATGGAGTCATTTGGGAACACAGGCATTTCTTTCACCAGATCTTCAGTAGTTATTCTTGACTACTGCCCACTGTAATGGAAGTAGTATGATACGAATGGCAAAGAGAAAGAAAAATGCAGGCATCAGACCTGTAATCTTTAGAAAAACTAATATTGTTGAAAGAAATACTTGTGCCAAAAGTCTATCCGTACATTACTGATTTCCATACCTAGTTTGCATGTGACTTTATCTCCTTCTCTCACACAGAGAAAAAAATAATCCTTTTCTCTTACTCATGCATTACATATATGAATGTGTAATTGAAGTTGCAACATGTCACACAAATTTCATGGTTGGTGGAAGCCTCTAATGAGAGACTTGGTAATATAATAAAAAGCATATAGCACTTAGGAAACAGATATGCTATTTTGGCAGATAGATATGCTATGTTGGCAGAAGTGTACTTATATATATTGAATTAATATCATTGACAGTTAAGAAAGCTATTTTCTGGGACTTGAACAAATGGCAGAAACCCAAAACTAATGACTATACCCTTAGTGCCATGTTAAGTGCCTGGGCTTACCAGTTAGAAGCATACTAACAAAGAAAGGGTGAAAAATTACCAACAGCAAATACTTCTCAGAACTGAAACAGCTGCAACACAACAGGCACTATGCCCTCCAAAACGCCAACATGGTATTGCATTCTTAATCTAAGTGCTAATCATATCCAAGTCATCCTTCAAGGACATTTTTGTGATCTTTGCAGCAGGCTTCAGTGTTGCTATGAACCTTAATAACTCTAAAAACATCTTTATTCAGCACAATTCAAACATTTAGTATTTATAACTATACTAAGATCCCAGACACTGATCATCCCTGAAGGCAGTTATAAATATCTTGGAATGTACTTAGACCATCCCTTTCCATCCACAATGATATGGATATCACTGCTCAAAATGCCCTTTACAGAATCAAATTTTCTTTCTTAGCTTTTTTTGCCCCACTGACCTTACTTTACTGGCCTGACTCCCCAGTTCCCCATGTCCATGCCAGGACTACTGGCTGATCTACTGCTCCTCAGACTTACTCCAGTATGGTTGGGATTGGTTGTAGATCATAATGGCTTACTGAAGGGACAGTCGTCTTTGCATCACCTGTGTTTTTTTTTTTCCCCTTTCATATGCCCTACCAACTCCTTTCCTCATCCCACACACTCATCAGCTATGTCTGAGGGCAGTTCACCTCTTTGGACCCTGCCTCCCCTTAGGGAGCATCATGAAAAAATGCCCTCAGAGAGCCACTAATCAAACTCATGTCACCTAGGCCGTAATCGGGTCTTTTTCCCTCTATGCCACTGGAGTGGCACAGAATGCCATTTTCTTATAAATTCAATTCCTCATCAGGCCTGCCATTGCTAAATGTTAGCTCATATACCCCACCTTAATACTCATCACCATTTGTTTCCTGCAGAAGCCCCCATACAGATTCCTTTCACCAAAAGATAGCTAACAAACAAAAAAAAAAAAATTGACAAAACTGACCAGACATGGCCCATAACTGAAAGCTCCATATTCGTATTTAACTCCACCCTCCTCTAATCCATCTATTCTGATTTCTGCCCCCCTGAAAATTTTTCAGCTCACACTAAAACCTACTTATACTGTTAAACTCCAAAAGTACCCCCCCCCCCCATTATCCTTAGATGCATTTAAAAGTTATTTTCACAAATGTATCCAATATCTGTAACTCATCCCAAATGTGCAACAGTCGCAAGTTAAAACTCTTTAGGGAAGCTCTCACTGAACTTCCTGTACACTCTTCCTGGTGACGTTGCTTTGACTTCACCCTGTCTAAATTTGCACATTTTTAGCAATGGTGTGATCAGTGATGCTAAAGCAAACTTACAGCATATCTACTTGCTTTTTTAACAACTTTTACATATTTATTAAATTCACTTTTATTCAACGCAGTCTGTTAGTAGCATAAATGTATGACTCATTCCAGTTTACATACTGCATTCTATGTAAATTTGTAAACATTTAACTTTTATACTGCATACTATGCAAATGTTTTGATTATATACTGCAAACTATGTAATTTTTTACTTTTAACTGTCAATGTTGATGTCTTAAACAAGGTCATAGCTGAAAAGAGATTTGTGACTAGTCTACCTACGTAGTTAATTAATGAAAAAATAAGTTTGTTACAACACTTGCTATATTACCTTTCCATAGCACAATGATTTAAAGATTCAAATAAACTTTGCGAAATTATGTGCTAAATCCCCACCAACCAAGCATAGCAGATATTATGCAAGAGTTCGCACAGCCTTTACTGCACTGAAGCTTTAATCCTAGCTTTTCTCAAGCAAAAATTTAAGGCAACATCTCTATCAAAGGGGTAGCTTGTTGTATAGTCAGTGGCAAAATTACAATTTGGAGGTACAAGTTGGGGATTTGCATTTAAGAGGGGAATTTTTAAATTTTAGGTACACAGAAGGAATATGAATCTCAAACTTTGGTCAAAAGTGCCTCGTCATTCACTATTTCAGCACACCTTCTGCCTCCTCTTGAAATGTGACATACTATTCTTTATAACCTAGAGCAACTCTGCTTAGGCATACAAGTCTACATACTGTTAAGTTGCTTAGCTAGGATTTATTTGTGTTAATGCATTTTTCTGGCTAGTACACCACTTCAGAAGTGATGTGTTTAATCTCTGACAGTAATGTATCCATGCTTCCTAAAATTTGCTCTCCATCTCTATGTGAGTAAGCTTCCACTGGCTACCACCATCACATAAAACATATGCAATTCCATGATCCTAAAGATCAATCAAGACCAGAACGTTTGCTGCAGTGAAATTCTTTGCTTCATGATAAATATGCAAATATTGAAACCAAAATGCAGAAAATATGTTCTAATGGTTTCTGTTAGGCTTCTTATCTATATTTCTCATATTTTTCAGCTGTCCAAATTTTCACAGAATGTTAAGATTTTTGCCTCATATTTTTCATTTGTTCCTCAAAAAAATAATGACATACATGTGCATTTCCTCTTCAGAAAACGCATGCTAAATCAAATCCTGTTTGAATAATGTTCTAAGTTTGTAAGAGCAATAATTAAAATCTGTCTCTGTTGTCTCCCATTATTTTAGGCTTTGTCCAAAATTCTTTCACCAAGAGGTTGAGAGGTATGAAACTCTTCCAAACACTTTACGGCATTTACACTTGTTTTAAGCAGTATTCTGTTAGCTGAATATTCACAACAGTGTTGTGGTCTTAACATTCTGTACTTCTTAGAAAATCACTTAACCAGATAAGGCTCCTGGGTTGCCCTCCAAAACGTTTTGCACCTAGTGGATTAATCTGGTCAATAAATAATTAAAGGGAAAAAAATAAAAACTCTCTATCACTCAATTGTGTGAAGCATAAGGACTCCTTTTATTATAATAAGACTTGCATGTTTATTAGAAAAGCTTACAATGATAAAGAAACATAAAGAAAAAACAAATGAAAATCTTTAATGTGTCTGAATTACCTTGTAGTGTATCCAACACATACATCCTTAAACAAATGAAATATATTATGAACTGATTAAGCTGTTCATTTACCAGTTGTAATACAATAGTTTCAGAGGATCAGATAGGAGCTGAGAATCTCAGTTTGCAAGGGCTCTGTTTATATATCATGAATTTGAAATTTTCCATCTTAACTGTTTAACATATATTTTCTTATGCCTTAATCATTTTTTTTATTGAAGAAAAGAAAAACGTGTAAGATATATCTGGGTTCTTGGTTTTATATCTTCCTCATTATAGTCAGAATGAGGCCCTCCTGGGCTGGATGCCATAAAGCTTGCAGTATCCAGCACATTATGCTGATACTAGCGTGAAACTTGAGGATAACACTGTAATATGTTAATACACGACAAGAAACTCAGAATAGCTCTCTGCACAATGGAGTACCTCAGTATCAGTGGCACACTATAGTAATGTGTAAGTAATCCATAATTAATAAGAAATGGTGGTATTTATGTGTTATCGCAACCAGATTTTCACGGTAATGCTGGTTGCTTTGGTTTACATGAAAAAACACAAATAAAGTCCTATAAAGTTTAACAACATGTTTTGTGTAATGTTTATAATGTTTAACATTAAAACTGCTGACAAAATAAGCCTTGAAAATAGGTTTCCCATGTTATCGCCAGCATCTCACGTCAGCTAAGCTTGTCCCATACTGCTTTATATGCGTTCCTTTTCTCGTGCCATCAAAAGAGTTGTCAAAGCTGTAGTTAACATGTTTTTCAAAGGCAGATAGGATTTTATATTTTTAATTGGATAGGCAAGGAATGACAGAGCTACATTCCCTTCAAATTTTTAGGTACATGTCATACGTTACACAGTTGCCTTACTGCATGTTTTTATCAGAATATACACCTTCAGAACTTTCAAGTATCAGCACTACTGCTGTGACAGACATCACATTCATCTGAATGAAAATGCATGAAAGCAAAGGCAACAAGCAACAGCTTTTGGCAGTAGATCCTTACTGAAAAGGTTTGGAAATTTAAGGACCAACTCCAGAAATAACAAAGTAAAGCAGAAAAATTAAATCCGGAAAAGCACCTTGCATTGTACGCCAAGTCCCAAAGTGCTTTCAGGACAATATACGAGCACACGCAACCGCTCTTATCGCTGAACTCAACGCTCTGGCATTTTTACAGCAGGCTATCCACAAATCCTGAAACTGTAGGTGATAATTCCCTAAAAAAGCACTACCAGTATCCCAGCACACTTTGAAATACTTTACTTTTCCATAATACATTTCTTTTTCGCTCACACTAAACGTCAGTAAAGTCCATTGTATCACAAAATCTGGTTGCGATAACACGTAAGTACCAAAATGGATCACAATCTACAGTACAAAAGTAATGGAAAGATTACCACAAAACAAGAATCCTGCAAGTTATATAGAAATATATATATATATATATATATATATATATATATATATATATATATATATATATAGAGAGAGAGAGAGAGAGGGAGAACATAATCTGTACATTAAGGTTAAGGATAACTATTGAATGTAACTGACTCTTATGATAACAACAACAAAAAAAGAAACATTAAAAATGCCAACTATCCCAATGTAAGCTG
Organism: Protopterus annectens; assembly: GCF_019279795.1. Taxonomy (NCBI): domain Eukaryota; kingdom Metazoa; phylum Chordata; order Ceratodontiformes; family Protopteridae; genus Protopterus; species Protopterus annectens. The sequence continues at coordinate 1,042,466,827 of NC_056725.1, forward strand.
CATGGCATTTGTACCATAAATTTGTAGGAGTAGACACAGAAATGTCTCGGGTAACCAGACAACTACAGATATTTTCATATGTTATCTATTAATTTAAAATACACGCGTCAAAGCTGTAAGACTATTTCTTACTTCTGTGGCTCTGCTTGACAGGGGCACAGGAAAATAATTTTCTTGGGTGGAAAAAACAGGGTACCATTTGGCTAGACTTATATAGGCCCTAGGGCCAATAGCCTAGTACCTACCTATGAACCTATACACACAAAATCCTACAAAGCTAGTTACGAAAACAAAATCACCACTGATTCTAAAGACAACCACAAAGCATTCTATAGCTGTGTCAAGAATCTCAATGGCAACACTCAGATCTGCTCTGAGTTACAGCACAATGGCACTAAATATACAGAACCAACTAATATTGTCAACATCCTGGCAGATAGGTTCAGTGCTGACTTTACCCCCCCCCCCTCATCCTCTAAAGGACCCATCTCTATACCGGAAGATTGCAAAGTTCCTGTAATCATGGCTGCATAGATAAAAAACACACTCTCCAAAGCCAAGAACACAGCATCCATGGGACCTGATAACATCCCAGGCTGTGTTCTACATGAACTACAGAACAAACTGTCACCCTACCTAAGTACCATGTTCAATCATAGCCTCACCTCAGGCTTTGTGCCCACTGAATGGCACACAGTGACAGTTATCCCACTCCACAAAGGGGGAGCCACTATGTACCCTGGGAACTAATGCCCCATTAGCCTGATGAGCCTGGTCTGCAAGGCCATGGGACGTATCATCATGGAACTTGACATTGGTAATCTCCAAACTCTGGACCCTACCCAGTTTGAGTTTGTAAAAGGCAGATCATGTCTCCTAAACCTGATAGACTTTGAAGCAGTCACCAAAGCTGTAGACGAGGGTAAGGTGGTTCACACAGCCTATCTAGATCTCGCTAAGGCTTTCAACACCATCCACTACTCTGGAATTATAGCTAAACTCACTAAACTAGGTATAAATCCCTATGTCACAAGATGGGTTGCCAACTGGCTCACTGACAGAATCCACACTGTGAAAGTAGCAGACTCCAAATCCGACTTCAGACCAGTGACAAGTGGAGTACCACAGGGTTCAGTCCTGGGTTCTCTCCTGTTTGGCATCTACTTCTCTGAAGTACAGGGTAACACAGAAGGTCTTTGACTAACAACGTTTGCAGATGACTGCAAACTAGGAACCATAATCAAAACTCCTAATAATGTGGACATCCTACAAAAGGGCCTCACTGAGACAGATGTCTGGTGTCAAAGCCATGACCTCAAGCTCAATGCCAAAAAGTGCATTGTCATCCCCTTTGGTAAAAACTCTGTACCCATAAACTACCACATAGGTGGTAGTCTAATTAATACCAAAAGTGTGATAAGAGACCTTGGGACACAGGTGGACAGTATTCTCTCCTTTGATAATCATATCGCCACAGTAGTCAGGAAATCCTTCTGCACACCTCATCACAGAAAGTTTCTCATCCAGGAAAAAAGAGGTCATTGTTCCCCTCTACTCGTCACTCATTAGACCGATTATAGAGTACAACGCCCCTTTTGGTATGTACCTCACAAGACATCTACAACAACTGGAAAGGCCACAGAAATACCTCACAAAGATGATTAGCGGACTCAAACAGATGCCCTACGCAGATTGTCTCAAAAAAACTCCAGCTTTACTCCATCGCATATCGGCTACTCAGACGCGATCTCTGCCTAACATACAAAGCTATGTCAAACCCAGAGCTGTTGGACATGCTCCACTTAAAGAAATCCCAATCCCTCTGAGCTACACGCTCTAGGGACCTAAACCTAGTCACCACAATAAACAGAACATGCTGGAGGGATAGATTCCTGTCCCAGAGACTCCCCATACTCTGGAACAAACTACCTATCTATATCAAACAAAGCTCCTCATTAGCACTCTTCAAGAAAAATCTTGATAATTGGATGGGAAATAGGAAATTCACCTCGGGGATCACTTCTGTGGCTCTGCTCGACAGTGGCACAGGAAAATAATTTTCTTGGATAGGGTCAATAGCTATCTATATATATATATATATATATATATATATATATATATATATATATATATATATACACACAAGACGTTGTCCTGTTCGATTCTCAGCTAAAGCATCTTCTGTGTGGAGACATGCGTGAATGGGCGTACCTTCGTTGAAGGTTGTGCGTCAGGGCTGGCAACTCAGCACGTAAAAATCTACTGCCAATCATTGGGACCCCTAACCGGGAAAAGACGAAAGACACAACAACATACACACACACACATTTATTTTCATAAAAAAAAATATATATATATATATATATATATATATATATATATATATATATATATATATATAGGATAAAGGTGCAAAAGTTTAAAATTGCAAGTGGAAATTCCTTTGCCTCCGACACATCAACACAGAGCTTGCATTCATGGTTTTGAGCATCACTGTTTACAATTGTATTAGACTACAGTGGGGATTGGTAAAAGTATCCTTTTCCTTAGTGTAGTGCGATCTCAGAGTTAGAATATATAATTAGTGGGGGGTGTGGGGGCACAGCTCCCCACATTAAGGGTGCGGGGGGGGCTTGCCCCCTTGTAAAATGTTGGTAGGACATCTCTGGATGTCCAGGTAAGTTGGGTAATGTCAATAATGTTGAATTCGATATACTGTCATTACCGCATTCATTGTTGTGAGCGAATAGTGTGCAGATTTTCATTGTTTGGGTTCGAGTAAGTCATTATTCGTAAAACCAATTTCTAGAATTTTGATAGTAAACGAAATATATATTTACACACGCACACACACACACACATTATATATATATATATCTATATATATATATATATATATATATATATATGAGTGAGTGAGAGGAAAAAGAGACACATCACTCTTTGTACACATAACTATGGATATCTACATAATGCATGTATCATTAAAATATGTCGAAACTTATGGATTCCAATGGAATCTGTAAATATTCTAATAAAAAAATTAAAGGTGTAGGGCAATCACACCCACATCACCATAGATAGCATTTGCTAACTCTGGGATCGAGACTTGTGTGAGGAACACAAATAATGCACATGCACAAGCATAGTGGGAGATGAAAAAGAATTTGTGGGGTATGGGTGAAGAAGAGGCACACACAAGAGGGATGTTGGAACTGGGAAATATTAAGGAAAGTCAGAGATGCATGAGCAATTTTTTGGTTGAGGATAGGACCCATTTTCCTTTTTAAGAATAGAAGGAAACGTAAACATATGGAAAGAGGCGGAGAAGGTCATCACTGCAGGTATGTCCATAGAACTAATAGCACAACACAAGACAGACAAAGGTTGAAAAAAAAACAGTAAGGATAGGTAAGTTACCACACATGGTACACTGTACAACAAGAGCAATGGAAAGTTGTCAAACAGGGTGGGGATGCTGCATACCAGCAACAGTGGAATGCTGAAAAAACATATCTATCTATGCAATAAAACTTATGTACCAAATTATACTGTTATTGTCTTTGTCTTGACCTTTTATGTTGTTGTAATTTGTGGAGCTTTTCTCCCCGGGCCTCCACTGAAAATGGACATATATCCAGCTGGACTAGCCCGGTCAACAAATGTAAAATAAATAAATGTAAAATAAAATAAAATATCACATTATGATATGTTTCAAACTGTGTAGTAGTCATACCTGGATGTGTGGGCCACTGGTAATTCTTTGTTCCAGGGTAATAAAGTAGGATCATAGCACACACTGGATAAATATACTCATATCCGATTAGTCCGTCAGCAGTGCACATGTAAGCCAAGCAACATCACAGATGAGCAAATGCAGGTCTAACAATGGTAGATAAGTCCACAAGAGGACAGAAGTAAACCTACAACCATGCGTGTGAAAGACAAGCAACCAAGCACAGTGCCAAACAGAAGTACTGCAGAACAGCAACAGCAAAAGTAGGTGTACACAACCCAATCAAATGTGAATCTATATATATATCTATATATATATATATATATATATATATATATATATATATATATTACACATATATACCATGTCAAAGGCAACACACATGTGTAGATGTGTATGTATGTCTATCAGTGGCATAACTAGAATGTACATGAAATCATTGTTGATACACATACATACACCAATGACATGTAATAATATGTTCAGAAATGTAACAGTATAGCATAATGAACATAGCAGGTTGTGCACATGGATGTGAAAAAACTACACTGGGTAATACACAAGTATAATGAGAACAAAAATGTATTGCATGCATTAGCCAGTAATCTGTGTGTACATGTCCTGTATTGTACAATGGCCATACATGTGGCACATGTTCAGTGTGTCAAATTAATACATGGTAATGGTCAGTAGTTTTAACAAAGGCAAACATACCTGCAAAAAATAATAGTGAAATATTAAGGTGGGAGGGAGGTGGATAACCTTGGCTCACATCAGGGAAAAGCAGGACAAGGTAAGTTGACACAATGCAAATGCATTTGTACAGCATACAGGGTCCTGTAGAAGCCTCACAGACATATATTTAACCAAATGTAAAATGTATGTCAAGTGCCCAGATGGATTGCTGATGTCCACAGAATTGGATATGTATAAAACACACATACACAGTAATGGGCAATAATGTCACATTGACATGCACAGGTAAGGAAGCTAATTATGAAAAGCATATACACATATAGTGTCATGCAAATGTCAAATAAGGAAACGCAGGTGTATGTCAACCACCATGGTCATTAGGGAGCAGAGGACACTCCGATGAGCATTATTACAGCACATCAGAAGTAAATCACTGATTGCTCACGTATCAATGGCACCTTTATGTCTCGGTATGTATTTGAAAATGTACACACACACACATGTACAGTCATTTAATGTGTAGAACTAGTTATGGAAGGTGTACACCGATGCCACAGGTGTGGAAATGCTACATCCATCAAACATGGCATAATATATTGTGAAAGAATGAGTTATCTGTAACACTGTATACATATTAATGTTACATTGCAGTTTGATGCAGGACTACACATAGATATGATATGCCTGTATATGGCATCAGTGTTGTTAAACCATGTCACAACACCACATCATGAGAGTGGTACATCATGACAACTGTCATCCAACCACATGTGGAATACGTCTGTATGTTGCACATACTTGATATGGCAAAACAGAAATACAAGACATATCACACTGTTAATGATTATGAACAACATGTGTTGTCTGTTTGTTGCCCCATTGACACAAGTGTTTAAAGGCTACCTCTTGCAGCATTATCTACAGGTTAACTGCCACAGTGTGTGGGCAGTTGAATGTGTGTGTAAAGTGTTAATGTGTGTCATGCAGACATTAAAACCAAAGTAAATGTCATATGACAATAACACGTAAGCATGACAGATACATGGTATGCATGCACAGGAGTGCATATACAGTCCAATCAATGAAATTGCAATCACCATGTTGGCAGCATAGCACAACTGGAGCACACAAACAATACTTATGGACTAAGGGCCAGGCTGATATGGTTCAGACTCCTAAATGATCTCAAGAGTTATCATCCTGAATGAATCTCGCATATCCCATACCATATCCTCAAAGAAGGATCCCATAATTTCCCTCATCTGTATTCAGAACAACACATTGATCATGACATCCCGGATCTCCTCCTGATAATTGTTTCTATCCTGGTTGTGTCAACGTCTCCTTCAAGGTGCAGGCAGGATGGCTCGGGAAGAGACAGGTCCAAGTTCCTTGATATCATCATCAACACTGTCATCCTTGGAAGATTCTGGCAGTGGTCTCGCATGCACTCATCATTGTCTTTGGATTGGCGAATGTTCAGAGGTTCCATGTTCTGTAAATATTAATTGAAAAATACAACACAAAAGAAAAGCCAATGTCTATCATGCAGAACAGTCCCATGAATATCATACAACAACACAATATGATTATAATGACAGTTTACACATAGACTGACACATCCATTACAGGGAGAGTTTCCTATGGCCCTATATTTTGTATTCCTAAAAAGGATGATAATATTCTTTTCTGAGCAATTCTGTATGTTTAGACACACCTACACACGGGTCACTAGCTTTGTAACATCTATGAATGCTCAAATCAACAGATTGTGCTGTCTGCATTCAATGATTTACATGAGCAGCCATGAATTGTCATTGTTGAAATGTGGAGAAAGTGATCTGGCAAACATCTGTGACACAACAGCATGATATTTAGTTGAACACATCAATACAATGAGTACAGCACTCAAAACAATGTGATATATTCAATCAACACATCTGTTGACATATGAGAATCTAGTATACCTGTTACTAACAGCATTGCATTTGTATATCTGTATGCATTGTCTACCAAAGCAATTAGTGATCAGTAGCCTGAACAAGCTAGACATTGTGAATACACTTGCTGATAATGAACTGCCACAAGTTATCTGCTCAGATGTCACTGAACCTAGGCTACAACTGTATTTCTACAAAGATATCCAAGAAGTTGGAGACAGATGCAGTACCAATGTTGACCTGCAGGGTGTGCTGAATATGAACTGCTGTAATCAAATGTCTATCTGCTCTTATGGAAAAAAGTTAGCAGAAGCACAAGTAGCCAATAAACTTCTTCTTACGAATCTCAGAGATGTTGTAGTCATAAAATACTTCTCCGTTGGTAAGATACTTTTAATGTCAAGCAAAAATTAAAATACACGGAAGAAATAACACTCAGTAGTAGTAGAATCCAACGTTAAAAAAGGAATAAATCAAGCGCTTTCACCCGTTCCTATGACGGGCTTTCTCAAGATAAATTATAACCATTACCTTGCTTGCTTAAATACAATGCTAATGATCCAATTATACAATTAAGAAAATTTTTTTGACAATCTAAATAAATCAATTATTGGATAGTATTTCCTTGGTGTTTTTTTTAAAAAGCAACTACTAAGCGTGTTCAGTTAAAATGAATTATCTTACAAGCATTGTTGTAAAACATTTTTATCGTAATACATTCTGATACTCTGCTGATTGTATTTATTAAACAACACTGTTTTGTAGTGCATTATGCTATAATTAACTAGCTATTCCGTTCAAAACTGGGAATGTTCCTAAGCCCAATGTTCATATTGAGATGCAGATCACAACTAATGTCTTAACAAAATCTTCGCGCTGTTTCTTATAACTGGCGCGGATACATTTAACCGTATAACCATATATTAACCATTCAATAAAACTAGGTAAATTTAAACTAGCTTCTACTTCTTATTTCATTTTCTACGTATATTAGCTATAAATCATTGAAAATCCAAAAGTGTGTTAGATAATTCGTTCTCTTCTGATGTTAAAAGCAATGTTTTTTGAGAAGTGATGATCGCGTGATATATGTTCCTACAAGCTGGAACCTTTAATGGAATGTAGTGTGCTTTTAAATGTATTATTAATTATATGCTTAAACTTGAGTTACTAAAATTACGTCCGCTTTATCTTTATTCAAACATCCTAAATATAAATTTCATATTTTAACTTAACGATGGTTTCTCTAACATATCTCTTACTATTCAAATTTGAAAGGAAAATTTTTGTTGTCCGGTCACTTGTTGTCCTAATCACATAAAGCTTCAGTGTTATTAATGTTGGTAGTAAGCAGCCCTGAATTTAAAAAATATATTAATACTTGTGTTGAAAAGTTGTATTACAAAAGTTTTATTAAAAAATATTCTTTTAATAACATGTAATTTACCTGTCAATAAGCATACATATAAATTTCATTTTACTGCTTTCTTATTATGTTAACCAATTTCCAAAGGCATAAAATATATTATTATTGGTTAACATAAAAAATCTGCTCTTATCTCAGTCAACCTAGGGTGTAACCGGTTTTCTACAAAAACACCCAAGGGGTTGGAGACAGATGCAATTCCAGTGCTGAACTGCAGGGTGTGCAATAAAATGGGTATCTTCTCAAGTGTCAGTTGACGTAAGCTGTAACTGCATTTCTACAAAAACAGCTAAGTTGTTTGAGACAGATGCAATACTCATGTTGAACTGCAGAGCCTGGCCCACAGTCTGCAAACAACAGTGCAAACACTGATTCACATTCACTCTGTGAATAGTCAGGCTATAGGGAACAGAATGAGCACCAGAAAACACAGCCAGACACAAGTGCCAAACCATACAGCATAAATACTAATCAGAGCACTTTTAAAACATCAGTCTAACAAGATATGTGACAGTTACACTGGCCCAACTGTTATTTAGGTTACAGAGAGTTAATTTAAAAAAATGTGTGCTGAAACAATGGCACAATAGTGCATAAAATATTCAGCCTTGTTAGATTTTATTCACAGTTGTAAACACAGCTACCTTGAGATGATTTCACTTATCTTATTGATGCATTCTAATCAATATACATGTTATTGTGAAAGATACAGGCTTGTATATAAGGGAAGATGCATTTCACTTCATAAAATAATCAACATACTTCTCTCCCTCCTTTGCTCCTCAAGCCTGTGCATCCACTCAATGCACACGGCTGTGCTCGACTGCGATCCTCCTCATCTAAAATCAAAAAATGGAATGCATGAATAATGTAGACTTCAAATAATGCTTACATACACTTCACACCACAGTTTGTAGACATTTCTTTCTGAAGAATATTAGGCAATCACAATACAAAGTTAACATTTTTACATTCAGGTGTTAACATCTTTGAACACAGATTGGAGGACATGAGATTCAAACTTGTAACCACAATCTACATTCAAACTCTAACCATGAGAATTACCTGCCTACCTAACACATCTTAACTGATAAAAAGCATCTTTTGTATGCAGTAAAAAGACTTTATGTTATGTCACCTGTGGGGGGGATGGTCTACTAACAACGATCTTGGTTTAGGATTGCAAAGTATGAATATGTGCTGCTCATGTAGCTAAACAGTTGGGAGATTACATTCATGTTATCGCTGTGTTTAGAAACATTAACTGTAATGGAGACAATATATTTCTCAGGCAGTGTGACAGTGTCATGTAACATACAGCTTCTGTGAACAGAACCATACATGTTGCTGTATGTTATGGACACAGTAAGGTATGTGTGGGGACATGATATTCCTTGCTAAATTGCACATCACTGGGAAATTACATACTTCTTCCCTGTTCTTAATTTCAACTATTAGTCTGCCCATCCCAGTTACTCAAAATTTGAGGATGATGTTCTACTGTTGATTTTAATATTTCATGAGGAAACAGACCTTCATAGCTTTTTTACAAAGTATTCAATATTAGCCAAAAAAAAAAAACATGCTCAGACATATAGCAGGATTTAGCAAAATGTACTGCCCTCATGTTAAATAGCTGATGTTAACAGAATGTTATGGATTACAGATATGTTGGTATGAAATTGACAATAACTGAGTTATTTGAAGCAATACTCAAAATATTTATTAATGACAATAAATGTAATATGCTTCTACAAATAAATATTACGGGCATATTAAAGCAAGATTACAGTTTGTAATATATGTCTTCCATCTCTGGGTCTGAATGCACAGCACGCCAAGATGGTTTGTTTCCTTACAATCTGAGCTACCAGCTACAGCATGTTATTCTTAAAAAAAACAGGTACTGCTCTATAAACACTGTTATTAGAAAGCTGATGTTATCAGAACATTATGGATTACAGTTATATTCATAGAAATTCGAAGACTATATAAGTGAGCCATTACCATACACAACATAAACGTAAAGTATCAGGTACAGATATATATTTCCCCTGTATGGATTTGAATGCACAGCATGCAAAACTTTATATATACTGGCCAGCTGCTTTACAGATCGAGCTAACATTAAGGATTTCAATTTAGAAAACAAGTACTGCAGGTGTTTTCTAGAACTCCTGTGGAAAATGGATGATTATGGGAAATGCAAACAATTTTTGGACCTTTTATTTTGGTGCAGCGGTAGCATTCTTTCCTCACAGCAAGAGGTTCTCCCATTCGATTCTCAGCTGGAGTGCCTTCTGTGTGGAGTCTGCATGTCATCCCCGCGGTCGAGTGGCGTTCGAAAGACATGCATAGAATGGGTGTGCCTTTGCTGAAGGTTGGACATTGAGCTGGCACCTCAGCACCCCTAAAAAATCTACCGCCAATCATTAGCAGACCGGAGTTCTGCTGTGGCGACCCCTAACCGGAAAAAGCCGAAAGAAGAACATTGTAAAAAAATGACAGCTATAAACACACAACTAAAAACATGGGTAAGCAGTCAGACAGGCATTCCTTTTTAAATTAAATAGATGTGTCTGTGTAATTAGTATGTAATGAAGTTATATACATGTTTTTATTCCAACGTATACTGTGGGACTGTAATGGAAAACTACAAAGTGTACAGTCATCCACAACCTAGGTGCTATAGGCCTCTGTGATGCAAGTGGAGAGTGGCTATATGAAATTAGGTAGTTAGATGTTTTAAAACATATGTACACCTACAAGGACATACTTATGGATATAATACACATTATTAAATAAGTGACACGAGAATTGAACCCATAGGTGAGAGTACATTTACCTAGTCTACTTAATTACCCCCACAAGCTAATTGTCAAATCAGCTAACACAGTTAAAAAAAACATCTATCTGATATATATGGCTCAAAGAAATATCCTCCACATCCCTCCAATGCAAGTCATCGTAGTGGTAATGAACCTGCACTGCAATGTGATCAATCTCTATCCTGCGTTGATGCTCCCTAGTGATCCGGTTACATACTCTGATCATTGTGAAGTTCCCGGGTCTGTCTCTCATCCTCTACTTCAATTTGGCATACATGGTCAACATATGGGTCATCTCCTCATTGGTCCAGTTGGGTGCATATGCACATCTCAGCCTCCTCAATGTAGCCATCATGGTCCTTGAAGAAGTCTGGAAAATAAAAAAAACAGAGAAATACTCAATAAGGTGCCACTCAGTTTGCAGTTAACAATGGTCAAATCAGTAAATGTATCAAAATTAATATTTGAAAGTGGCACTGATATATTATCAGATCATTGGAAATGTGTTACACATGGTACAATTTATTGGTACCTACTGGTTGATTACGAGATACACCTGAGTGTTTTGATACATAAATACAGGCTACATGGATGTGCCCAAATGGGATTACAAAAAATGCAAATTTTAATGAAACTCATTAATTATGTATGGCCTAAATGGTACCTAAAGGTGGGTGCAAACAAGGTTCCCATTTTTTCTGTAATTCGGAGTGAGAGGAACATCCAGTTCCACACTCTGATCATGGTGAAATTCCTGGGCCTGTCTCTCATCCTCTGCTCCAATCTAGCATTCACAGTCAACATCTGGATCATCCCCTCATTGGCCCAGTTGGGTAAAGACATGTCTTTGCCTCCTCAAAGTAGCCATCATGGTCCTTAAGTTGAAGAAGTCTGAAAAATAAAAAAAAACAGAGAAATGCTAACTAAGGTACCACTCAGTTTGCAGTTAACAAAGGTCTGATCAGTAAATGTATCAAAATCAATATTTGAAAGTGGCACTGATGTCACATTATCAGATCATTGGAAGATAATGGTCATGTGACACACATGGTAAAATTTATCGGTACCTGTTGGGTGTTCACAAGGTACACCTCGATGTTTCAGTGCATAAAGACAACTTACATGGATGTGCACAAATGGGATTCCAAAAAACGTAGATTTTAATGAAACTCATGAATTATGTATGGCATAAATGGCACTTAAAGGTGGGTGCACACAAGGTGCCCTTTTTCTGTGATTCGGACTGAGAGGTACATTGGAAATTGGTAGCATTTCTGTTTTGGTGATTAGTAAATCACTTAAAGTTAGTCATTTCAAAAGGTACCTATTTAAAGTAACATTTACTCAAAATGTTATCTTTAACAGAAATTCTTATAGGTTACTGCAGTGATGTCTTGAATTTTATGCATACAGGTGTTGTTTTTCTAAATAGTTTATTTCAGTCCCATATGTAGTTATATAGACAGACCTCCATTGCAAATATTAACAGTATATGGTATATGAGGGTTCACTACATAATCCTGAAATATCGAATTTCAAAATCTCGGGACTATGTAGCTGAAATCCCTTAATACTGAAAGACCAGAAGCGTGAAATTAAAAATCCCTAACATACAATGCACATACAGCACACACATACACATACACACAACTTACCCCCACAATCACACATATCATCCTACACTACAGATAAGGAAGGGGGCAAGCCACCCTACACCCCTCACACCCCCCTACTTAAATATACTAATTCCGAGATCACACAGACACACAAGGGAAACTCACATCCACACATTTTACAGTCCCTCACACACACATACACATCACAGTCACAACACACACTGTCACACACTAAAGCCCCTAACCAACACACTTACACATAGATTCTTACCTGAACTTCCACCTATCCATCAACAAACTGCAACACCAGAAATGTATAAATACACTCAAATATGATTATTATCACATGCATATCTCAAACATGGGGACAAAATGCTCCACACCGGAAGTATTTCCCTCACTGGTGAGATCTGACCACAAACTAATCACCCTGGATATACATTTACCACCTCCACCCCCAGCACAAAAGACTACAGTGAGAAACTTCTCAAAAGCCGACTTTACACTTCTTAAGTCTGAGATGGTATCATTTAAGCCCACAGGGCCAATGGAAACCACATCCCACAATGCTGAATCCTACACAAATGCTTTCTACGGACATCTCCAAGAATGCATGGATCGTGCAATCCCAAATAAAACCAAGGCCCTCTCCACCAAAGGAAAGCGTCCTGTTTGGTGGAACCCAGCCATAAACAAATTGTATAACAAAAGAAGGAAGCTACTGCAAGACAGAGCAAAATCCCATAAAGGGAAGGCATCTCTGATCAGCACTAGTAGAAAGCTACGTTCTCTCATAAAAACATCCAAGGCCAACTTTGAGAGGAAAAATCGCCAAGGACACTAAAGATAACCACAAGGCATTCTTCAGTTATGTTAGAAACCTGGACGGAAACCCTCAGATATGCTCAGAGTTAGTACACAATGACAAAAAATTTACCGAGCCCACAGATATTGCCAACATTCTGGCAGAAAGGTTCAGTGCAAATTTCTCCCCTCCCTCGCCTCCAAAAGAAGAAATACTTATCCCAGCTGAATGTAACCTCCCTGTCATCTCTGATGTCCAGGTGAGAACTGCCCTCAGCAAAGCAAAAAACACAGCATCAATGGGACCTGATAGTATCCCCGGCTGCATGATACGTGAACTCCAAGAGGAGCTAAACCCACATATAAAAATGTTATTTAACATTAGCCTTACTACAGGATATGTACCTGAACACTGGCGTACAGCAACAGTGGTCCCACTCCACAAGGGAGGCTCCACTACAGACCCTGGGAACTATTGCCCCATAAGCTTAACCAGCCTGGTCTGCAAAGCTATGGAAGAATTATTATGGAACTCATAAACAACGACATTGGGGACCTACAGACACTCGATCCCACCCAGTTCGGCTTTGTACAGGGCAGATTCTGCCTTTTGAACCTGGTTGACTTTTTCGAAACAGTCACTAGAGCCATTGATGAGGGCAAGGCAATCCATACAGCCTACCTTGACTTGGCTAAAGCCTTCGACACAATACCCCACTCAGGCATCATAGACAAGCTAAACAGCTTAAATGTAAATCCATATGTCACAAGATGGGTTGCAAACTGGCTAAAGAACAGAACCCATAAAGTCAAAATTGCGGGAGCCATGTCAGACTCAAAGCCAGTCACAAGTGGTGTCCCACAGGGCTCTGTCCTGGGACTCCTCTTGTTCGGCATTTACTTCTCAGATGTGAAAGCAAACATGGGAGGGTTGTGGCTGACAAAGTTCGCAGATGACTGCAAACTAGGCGCCATAGTCGATACACCAACTGACGCATACATCCTACAGAAAGGCCTCACTGAAACGGACAACTGGTGCCGAAATCATGGCCTTAAACTGAATGCCAAGAAATGTATAGTCATCCCCTTTGGGAAAAACAAAGTACCTACAAATTATCACATAGACAGTAACCCACTGAGTACGGTAAAAGTAATCGGAGACCTGGGGACCCAAGTTGATAGTGACCTCTCATTTGACACACACTTTGCCAAAGTGGTTAGAAAGACTTTCTACCTTGCCCACCTTATCATGAAGGGGTTCACATCCAGATCAAAGGAGGTCATCATACCCCTATACTCCTCCCTTATCAGGCCCATGATTGAGTACAATGCCCCATTTGGTATGTACCTCACCCGGCACTTACAACAGCTGGAGAGACCCCAGAAGTACCTCACCAAGAGGATCAAGGGTCTCCAACATATGTCATATGCTACCAGGCTAAAGAAACTCCAGCTCTATTCAGTAGCATACCGCCTGCTCAGAGGTGATCTGTGCCTGACATACAAGGCCATGTCCAACCAGGAATTGATGGACATGCTCCACCTCAAAAAATCCAAATCCATTAGAACCACGAGAGCCAAAGATTTAAACCTCAGTACAAATATGAATAGAACATGCTGGAGAGACAGATTCATAACTCAGAGGCTTCCCATACTCTGGAACAGAATCCCAGTTCATGTTAGGCAGAGCCCCTCACTGACTCTCTTCAAGAGAAATCTTGACGAGTGGATGGGAGATTGTAAGTTTACCCCGGGGGTCACCCCTGTGTCACTACTTGACAGAGGCACAGTAAACTAATTTTAATAAGTAAGGGGGTCTTCAATGTGTCACTACTAGACAAAGGCACAGTATTCTAAATTTATTCTGTACACCTTAGTACCACTACATGGGGTGGCGAAAGCCACATCTCTAGGGCTAGGCTTACAAATGCCCCAGGGCAGATAGCCTAGTACTAAACTATGAAACTATGAAACACTACTTCAATATCTCCGAATATCGTGATTTTGAATTTTGTGCTTCTCATCTTTCGGTATTTAGGGGTTTCAGCTACATGATCTTGAGATTTTGGAATTAGGTATTCCAAAATTTCGAGAATATGTAGTGATCCCAGTATATAAAGGCTGATTTATGTATCATCTGTAATTCTTACTGGTAATTCCTCGCACTCTGTTGTGTAACTACAGAAAGCTATGGATTACAACGCTATCCATATCTAGTATGTGGTGCTGATATCATGGATATTTCTTAAATCACGTCTCCTAACAAAACAGATAAAATATGTGCTGTTACTTTCACTATATGTGACCTGGCTACAGATCCTGAGGTTTACCCACACATTGTAGTAGTATTTGAAAAAGGCATGCAAGTAGACTCATGCAGCATGCTGCTGTTGTCCTTGGACCTCCATGCAATATATATGTACTGTCAGGGGATCTAATCCAACTCACAAACTCTAAAGGTATTACAAGTTATGTTGATTTTATGAATGTTATATATGAGGACATTTTTGTTACTTGGTATATGTCACATTAGTATTTATCACACATGGCGTCATACAGACATTTTCATTGCACTGAAATGCATACTGTTTATGTTGACATACGCTATTCACTGAATGAAATGTATAAATACACTCAAATATGATTATTATCACATGCATATCTCTATCAGATGGCCAACCATCTTGGGATGACAACTACCCCCCCCCCCCCAGAAAATGACATCATAATTGATGCTGTCCTTCAACATGGAAGGAGACTCCTAGGCAATTCAGGTGATACTGTTTGGAGAAATAAAATCTGGACAGACCTCACTAAGATGATCAATGCAGTTGGAGGCCACTAATGATCCTGTGATGCCTGTAGCTGCAGCTTCTCGGACATGATCCTTCCTGCAGCCGACATTTTATGAGAGATCAAGGGATGGCACTATACCCCCCAATGACATCACAATATTTCTTCCTCCCTGCATACAGCAAGAGAGGAGTGACACTTCTCTGGTGGTGTGATTGTAACTGGAGATCCAAGACGAAGATGCATGTCTTTATTTCCATTAGAGGGCTGTATATTGAGACAATCACTGCATATTGAGGTGGCATGCATATTCATGCATTGCTGTTTTTGTTTTACAGCAGAAGAGTTGAGACATATGCACACATCCACACAGGGTGAGGATAATAACATATGTTGAATTATATGTATTGATACAAATGAGCTACAGACAGAGCCCTCCAAACATTTGTAATGCTGTTTACATTAATATTCACAGATCCATCTACTTTGGGACTAAGCCAGCGATTGTCAGGTGAGTATTTCTGTACTGTTACTGTAAATACTACCTTGCTAGTGCCTCAACCTCATTTCCTGGCACTGCTGTTTACTGTTATATTGTTGTTTCTCTACCATTGTACACTACAAGTCCATCCAGTGGGGGAGGGGGGACAAGCCATGCATTTTCAAGTGCAGACAGCCTGGGTATGTTACAACAAAAGTGTTATAGCTTTCAACAATGTGTAGCACATGTGATACCTGGCATTTATGTCAATATTTGTTGATACAAGCCCATCTGGTGTACAGGTACAATCCCCATCATGGGAGTATTTGCAGCCCATATTATTGCGTTTTGTATATAATGCTGTCAGTATTGTTTTTGCTAAATATGTGACTGTGCTTTCTGTCTCCTTACTTTCCTACTGCAGGATACACAGTACAAGCCACAACCTCTTCAGAGCAGGAGCCTGTCAGTGGTATGTTATTCACTATGTGTCACATCTGTCATTGCTGTTAATCCTGTAGTTGACCTCCATTAATACTGTGTCCTTCTTACCATTCCTAGGCCAGTCTGCATCAATGTCCTCAAATGCACATATGAGTGACATGTGTATGTCACACATTCTGTATGTTTTAACTGTGTTCATCTGGTTAATGGTGTAAATGATGTGATCAGTAATGCTGTTTTTTTTCTGCAATAGTTGAAGTTCATTCCAGTGCATCACCACCAACTTCCCAAGAGTGTTTGCCAGGTGTGTCCTTTTTTTATGCAACACATATATCATGTATGTTGGCCATGTAAACAGACTGTGCACTTCTTTTATGTACTTTCTTTGAAACATATATACAGTAAACTGCAAGTGAAGTCATTAACATTTGCAACATCGCAGTGAGATACATATGCCATATGTCCTTAATTATCTCCATCATGTGATGTAGGCACATTGACCTGATCTGTGTCTTTGTATCTTGTAGCACATCAACTGTATCATCCATCAACCCATCCAGTGATCATATTGTTCATGATGTGTCTCAGCATGTAGTATGTCCCCTGGCACACAGGATCATAAGATGTTAGGAGAATCTAGCCATGTGGTTGACAGTGATGTTGCAGCAGATGTAGCCTCAGATGTGGAGGTCCACTTGTCTAGCCACTCAGGGGATGTTGCCACAGTGGATGTTGAATAGGGTGAGGCTGTTGATCAACAGACCACAGTTTACAGCATTGTTCCTTGCAGTTTCACACAATAACCAGCAACAGGGTGTCATGGTAGACATAGGCAAGCAGATGCTATACATAGCCAGGTGTCAAAGGGTGTCTGGCACCTGCTGCAGGCTAATGAATGGTCACAGCAATGGTATTCAGATATCCATGCACTTGACTTGCCAGTGCCACAGATTGTGAGATTCTGGCTACAGTGGCCTCTCAGAATGAGCTGTGGCATTGTTGGTGGAAACCCTGGCCTCTACAGTACTGCAGCAGTGTTGTACTACCAGCAGGTTCTGCATTCCCTAGCTGTGCTCAGCAGATGGCAACCTAGGAGAGGCAGTCCACTTGTCTGCAGAAACACCATTAGCCATCAAGAGTCACTGTCTTTAGTCCAATCTACACAGAGTTTAACTGCTGGCCCATCTGCTGTGGTCCCACAAGGCCTTCAACTCGCAGTCATGCTCTTTTATCTCAACATGCTGTTGTAGCCATGTACATCTTCTTTGTGGCGCAACCATGGCAAGATGTGTCTGTACATGGATGTGGCAGAGTGGACCATGGTTTGAAACATCAGCAAGGTCACCCAAGAGTGTGTTAGAGTGTGTCCAACAGTGTAGTAGACATAGCTGGTTCATATTATTGCAATACCATTGTACTGTGATATGTGTTTTCTGAAAGTAAAATGTTGTATTATGTCCTGTATGATTTCTCTTTTTTCATGTTAGCATATTCTAGAGATATATGTGTTTAAACTGATATGTGTCCCGTATTGTTTACCATACAGTGATACAACAGTCTGAGTGTGCATGCATACCAGTGTCAGTTGTGCCCTGAGCTGATGATCCCTTTTGCAACAGATTTGCATATGTTCATGCTGCTATATGATATGATTATGTTATGTGTGATGCTTAGTGTGTATTTCTAGAGGGTACTTGCCATTAGATGTAATCTGTGTTGCTGTGGTGGGGCATCACCTGAACATCAATGTTCAGTCTGTGTACTCATGTACATGTGGCTTGTTATGACTCAAATATTTGGGTCAGATGCTGCCATGTTGCCTGGGTCTGTACTTGTTGTCACACCATATGTTGCCTACACCTGTGTCTTCTGTCCCATATCTCCTCCTGCTCCTTCTCTGATACCCGTGGAATGTTCTCTTCAGACATTTATGGTTCTTGGGGTATCCTCCCCCCACCTGCAGCTAAAAGACTACCATGTGCTTTGGTTAGCATGTTGTGCAGCATGGTACACATCATTATCATCTGTGCTACCTTCTAAGGTGTGTATTGCAGTACATCCCCTGATGTGTCCAAACATCTCAGCATAGCTTACAATACACCAAATGCATGCTCTATGGTGTTTCTGTTTTTTGCATATGCTATATTGTAGGCCTCCTGTGCAGCATTTGATGGTTCATGGTCCAGGGTCATTAGCCATGCCTCAAGTGAATAACCACAGTCACCTGTTGTTGGAAATAAAAACACTTTTGTTATAATGGATACTGTTGAGAGGGGTATCCTTAAATTGCATCCTAGCTGTGTTTCTGTACTTACCCAGTAGCAGTCTGTCAGTTATTTCACCTTGCTGATATGCTGCCCTCAGCCCACTTTCCCTTCATATGGCAGCATCATAGACACTTCCAGGGTGTGTTGTCATGATGTTTGTTTTGCTACTATCTGCTGTGCACAAAACTTGGCAGTTGATGGATGGGCATCCCTTTCTGTTTATGTATCAGTCTGCTTTTGGATGTACTGATGTCTTGATAGGTATGTGTGCACAATCTATTGCACCAAGTACATGGGGGCAGTTTGCTATGTTATAGAACTGGTGTATTACAGTCCTCCGCTGCATGGAAGTTGATGGAAAGTGAATGTAGTCATCCATATTGCTGCACATTGCTTCCAGGAATTTTGCCAGGATAAGAGAGGCAGCTGCCTGTGATACTCCCATAGCGTCTCCCATGTAACTCTGGAATATCCCAGATGCAAGTACACCAAGGCTGAGACATACTTTGGTTTCAAGGAGGATGGGGTTGCCTCACAAAGTCTACATAGGAATGTATGGGGCACACATGTTGCAGACAGCCTGCAGCAATTGTCTGTTTAGACAAAATCTGTTGATTATTTGCTGGCCTGACAACTGGTTTAGTTGCAGCCTTGCTGTGACTCTAGCTGGCTGCCTTCTAGGATGCACAGCCACAGCCTTATTTATGTCTTGTATCACTGCATCCTGTTGCAGTATATTAACAACAGGTTGCATTTTATATGATTTTTTTTCAGTTTTGCTATGAATTTTTTGGCGTCTTGTAAGTAGGTTCTGAGGATTTTAGAAGTGGAATCGGTGAGGCTACTTGTCATACATAAGTTCCACAACACACACAAAAGTCACACAAAAATTTCTAATCTCCCACCAGGACACAAGTGCTCTTCAGCAATTGCATTCTGCTTGCTGAGCACACTCAAGCAACTCTGCAGTCTGTGGTTTCCACTCCACCCATACAGCATAAGAAGGAATCAATACTGCAAAACTAAACAAGGATATCCATTTTGAGCCTCAAGAGCAGGAGCACACTCAAGCAACTCTGCAGTCTGCAGCTACCACTCCACCCATACAGTATAAGAAGGAATCAGTACTGCAAAACTGAACAAGGATATCCATTTTAAGCCTCAAGAGCAGGAGCACACTCAAGCAACTCTGCAGTCTGCGGCTACCACCCCACCCATACAGTATAAGAAGGAATCAGTACTACAAAACTAAACAAGGATATACATTTTGAGCCTCAAGAGCTGGTTCAGTCCTCCCAGGCATTCTACTTGTTTTATGAGAGTAAAGCTATAACATTAGCAGTATTTCTTAGTAGTTCTCAGCGTGCTAATAAAACTGACTGTTGTAGCCTTGTGTCCTCTCCACCCCAGCTAGGGCAGTAATCCTAACTGTCCAATAGACAGCATACATTTAATTCAAATGCCTGTGACTAAATTAACCATCAAGCAGCCCTCTCAGTGCTTTCTACCTTAGTTTGTATCACTTGGAGGCCAACCTGTTTATTTGCATCTCTATACATTCCTCTTCATTGCTAATGTATCTCCCTACTCTAATCTGTGCACAAACTGGTTACTAATCACAAGTCAATGTGAAGACACACACCCAACCTTAATAAAGTTTGCTGTCTCTTCTCTCCTTCACTTTACAGGTAGTTTGAATTCTTACTTACCCCCTCTGAGGCCTTCACTGATAGTTTTCCACTGATTGCCTCTCTGGTTTATTTGCATTCCACCCGGTTTACACTCCTTGTGCTATCTCCCTCCAACAATACTAAGTCTATATTAGAATCCTGCTGAGCATGGAGCCATCTTTAAATTTCTGGTCTCCTACCAGGACACAAGTGCCCTTCAGCAATTACATTCTGCTTGCTGGTAAGCCATTAGACCTCAGGAATTTTTTTCAAGTGTTCAGATTTGTAAAGTAATACTTACTTTTTACTCTTGTCTTGGTGGGCTCTGCCCCACTCCATTCACCCTCGCTAATGCTCGGGCTATCTCCACTCCCCTGCTCTTCCCCCTATTACCTCCCGCCCCCACTACCTCTACATTTATAGTAATCACAGCCACACGCACAGCTCACCCTCACATCACCTCCACCAATCACAGTTCCTCAAGTCAGATCACATTATACCACACCAACTTGCTCTACACAAAATACTGTCATTCGCTCTCATTCCCATTAGGCATTTTTTTACATCACCCAAACACTTACCCATCCACATATAGTGCAATCCTATAATTCCTATTCAGACCCCCACCTAGTACCAACTTAAACTTTATAATCATGACTATCACACAACTCAGTCTGGTCTGTCTTCTCATAATTCTTTATAACACCACATGTTATCACTCTAGCAATATCCCTAAACTTAGTAGCACAACACTGCATTATGCACTCTCATATACAAACACCACACATTATAATAATATCTGCCCACAATTTTTCAAGAACTACATAACGGACCAATTCAGAACTAAACACATTCCTACTCAAAAAAATCACAATACTTTCTCACACTCCTCACCAAACTCCAACATCTGTATCACTATTTTAACACCAGGTTCACCATAAGTGGGGATATCCACCCCAACCCAGGTCCAAATCCATCATGTCCAACACAAACTGCTCCATCACAAATGTCAGAACATAACACCCCCACTATCTTCGTCCCTGGGCAAATAAACAACAGCAGCAAAACCAACCATCTTTTAATGCTAAATATTAATATTAGAAGTATCAAAAATAAAATACCTGAACTCCAGGCCACAATAGCACACTACTCCCCAGGCATAGTTGCTTTAACAGAAACCTGGCTAAATAAAAACATAGCTAACTCAGAAGTTCTCCCTATTGGCTACAATATCATTAGACAAGACAGACCACTTCGTAAAGGGGTGGAACTGCCTTACTGTATAAGTCCAACTTAACTGTACATCAATTACCAAGCTCATACCCGTCTGCCAATAATTGGGACATAGCTTATCTCACAACTTCAGCTTCACCCTAAAAAGGTCATCACCACAATTGTGATCTATATTCCACCTGGTAATACACCTGCCAGCCTTAAAGACTTCTTATCCTGGTGTTCTTCCACATTTTCACAAGAAACCCTTATTCTGGGGGATTTCGACCTAGATTGGTTCACCTGCATATCAGAACCAACAAGTAATCTAATAAATCTCCATGGTTACCAGCAGCTAGTCCAAATTCCAATAAGATGTGATAAAAAATCTAAAAGGGAATCCATCCTTGACTGGGTCCTAACTAACAACACCACATTGTACCCCCACACAGGCAGTCTCCCAGACACCTTAAGTGACCACAACATAATATACTTTATATGTAGTAGAACAAGCATATGCAAAACCACTAACTATATATCCACTAGAAACACAAACAAATTCTCTCCTGAGGTCTTTAATACTTTGTAACTGTGACTGGACCCCCCCTAAAAACCCTCCCACTTGACCAGGCTGTAGCATATTTCAACAAAACATTTCTACAACACCTAGACACTGTCGCTCCATTGCGCAAAATCAAGGTTAGAACCTCTACAAACCCCTGGCTCAGTAAAAAAACCAGACAAATCCTCAAGTCCAGAGACACTGCCTGGCTTTACTATAAAAAAAAAACAAGGAAACACAAATCCTAAGTACCAAGAACTGCGCAACCGTGCAAAAAAATGCATTAGGCCGGACAAAAAAATCCTACTACACGACATTACAAACTAAATACCAACGCAACCCCCAAAAAGTTTGGAAAAATGTAAACCAGCTACTAAAATCCACCCAAAAGGCTACCCCCAAACCAACCACCCCTGACACTAAAGTTCCCATCGAAACACAATTCAGCTCCCACTTTGTGAACTCAATTCTATCCTTAGTATCACAGGACAGTTCCTTCCTCACTATCCCCCCCAACACAAATAACACTAATACTAGCTTTACCCTCAAAACAGTTTCCACCACTTCAATGAAAAGCATGCTCTCCAAACTAAAAACCTCATCAACAGCAACCGACCTACTCCCCAGCTATTTCTTGAAACGCACAGCAGATGTTATTGGTATCCCAATCTCCACTCTCATAAACAGATCAATTGTTGAAAACTATGTGCCCAAACTCTGGAAAATATCCTATGTTACACCCATACATAAAGGCTGAATTTACTAACTACAGGCCCATTGCTTTACTCTTCCCCCTGGCCAAAATCCTAGAAAAATGCATCCATACCCAGATGCTAAAATATCTCCTAGACAGCAACATCCTGTCACCTACTCAGCATGGTTTCAGACCTGCCCATAGTACCACTACAACCCTCCTCTGCTTCACAGACACAGTAAACCATCTCAAAAATGAAGGCCTGCTGGGGTCAACTCTTTTTTTGGATATGTCCAAAGCATTTGACAGTCTCACATCAAATCCTGCTAAACAAACTAAACCAATATCACCTATCAAATTCCACTCTTACCTGGTTCCAAATCTACTTAACTGACAGGAACCTAGCTGTGAAATGGGAAAATTCTCTCTCTCCTCAGCTGCCCATAACTATTGGAGTCCCACAGTGTTCTGTCTTAGGACCACTACTATTCACAATCTTCATAAATGACCTCCATACCTCCAGACAGCATGCATCTATAATTCAGTATGCAGATAACACTACCTTAATCTGTGTTGCACAAAACATTCACACCCTCCTGCAAACAACTCAACTAGCATTCTCTGATGTAAAAAACTACCAAACCAAAGCCCAACTTATCCTCAATCCAAAGAAAACTCAGCTTATGATTATAACCTGTTCTAACAAAAACACTGATAACAGTCAATTCGCTATCTACTCCACAAATGCTACTCCAATCACTCCAGTGGCACAGGCTAAGCTATTGGGAATAACCATAGACTTCCACCTAAAATTTGATAGTCATCTCAACTTAACTATTGAAAAAGTACATGCCAAACTGGGATCACTCTACCGTATCAAACCATTTCTTACCAACAACACAAGATCAGCCATTGCTCGCTTCCAACTTCTATCCACCCTACTCTATGCATCTCCCATTCTGATTAATCTCAACAAAACTGAACTAAGCAAAATGGAAGCCTGCCATAACAGAATTGTCCACTTTGCTGTAAATTGCTCATATAGAACTCATCACTGTACTGCTTTGAGACAGCTCCATTGGCTTGAACTGCCCAACCTCCTAACCTACAATCAGCTCTGCCTCTGTCATTAAATCTATTACCTCTCCAATAAGTGTCCTGCCCTCAAAAACCTAGCACATCACTCAGCCAAAAGGCATCTTAGATCATCAAGCAAACTACTACTAGAAGTCGCCAACAGCTACAATAGCTTTGGAAACACACTATATAGTAGTTCAGTGGCTAAAAAATGGAACTCTGTCCCCACTAGCATTCAAAACACATCATCCAATGTCTCATTTAAAGACATCAGGCAACATCTCAAGCAAAGTTGGCAGTGCCATGATTGCTCCCCAGGCTAGTGAAAGTGGATAAGGTACACATACTGAACCTAAAGTACTTGATAATAGTTTTCAATCTTACTCACAAACGCTGGCTAATCTACAATGTATGTACCAAATTTCAGCTGTACACCTCAAATCTATTAATTACCTTTATTTTTAAATTAATATTTTTTTTGTTTGTTCTCTCCACTGTAACTGTTGATGTGCTGTATACCACTGTAAAAACATGTCTTTTGTAATTTGTGTGTATACTGATCATGTCTAAATGTGTCTGCAATTTTTCTATGTGGAACTTTTCTCCCCGGGCCTCTGCTGAAAAAGGGCCTTTTCGGCTCAGTCAGACACCCCCTGGTTAACAAATGTAAAATGAAATAAATAAGTTGCATTGTGTGCCCATAATGTGGTTTAGAATCAGACAGATATGCATGGAATCCCTAATTATCCTATGCTGAATACTTATGTACTCAGCCTACCTTCAATGTGGCTTCTGGAATCATATTCACAGCAGGTGTGCTGAAGTCTTTCTTTGGCATGCTGTGATGTCCGCAATTAGCTTCAGCAAACTTTATGGAATCCAGCCTCTTGTCTTTGCATATTTTTTCTTATGGGTTTTCTTTTTCTTCAGTTAACCCCATTGTGTTGGTGGCAGTTGGGTCAACTACATTTTTCAACTTTTTAACTTTTTAACTTTAGGCAGTTATTTCTTACTTTATTCAGTTGTGCGCATATTCTTGTCCATAGGAACTTTTTCAAGTCACATGTGTGTACTGTTGATCTTATGATATTGCTGTTATGGCCAGCATACACTGCACAGTGTTTTAACTACCTTTGGTATTTAATTATCCCCTGGTTTTAATACATTATTTCTCCATTCCAGCAGCTGTTCTGTACCCTGTCATATCAGTTATTTCAGGCTCCTAATGATCAATGGGTCAGATCTACAGGTTGTACTAACATAGGTACAATGAGGTTGGTGGTGTTTACTCTTTGGATGAAATGGCATGGTTGTTTTCTTTAAAATCATTCATATGTTGACTGCATTAGGTGTTTAGTCATGTTTGAGTTTTATCTGTTCTAGTATATAGCAAGTACCTACTGTTGAGGAATGGGTGATTTGTTAGACTCAGTTAACACTTTTGTTATGCCCTTTAATCAGTTGCCCTTGAAAGATCAACAACTCCTAACCAGAGAGGCAGAGCTGCTCCTCCCCAGTAATGCTACTGTTGACCAGTTGTTGTTGAATGATGGAGTGCAACATGCTCCAGGGGATATCATCACAGCTGATATCCTGGTTTCCATTAAAGAAGGGATTGATAAAGGTGAACATGTGGACATTTCTGAACTAGTTGATGCTGAAGGCATTCAGTGAATAATGACATGAAAGGTGTACTGGCCAAGGACAGCTTTCTTGGCAATGGGTAACAAACAACTGGTTAATGGTAGGAATCACAACTGGGATAACTTGGATGTGTATGTTATTTATTTCATGGGCATTATTTTAGAAAAGTCCCCCTCCCAACCCCCATCCCATGCAAGCCATGACCGTCTTGATGTACTTCTTTACCATCCAGGAAGCTCAGTGGTGCAGGGTAGGCTTGTCTGACTGCAGTATAACCAGAGGTTTAGAAAGCTGAAGATTGCTGTGAACACATGGCTGGAAGTCATGACAGACAGACTGAAATTTATGGTCTCCAGATCAGATGACCAGAACTGTATATTTAAGCCTTGCTTTGCCTTCAGCAGTGGTACGTATGTCTGGCCATCCACCATTTTGCTCACATTTGGTCTCACTGTGGAAAGGGCCACCAAGTAGTAAAGTGTAGGACAAAGTGAGGGCAGGCATCCATAAAAATAGCTGCAATGAGGGAGGTGAGGTCACTCCCGTTGCCCTCAATGGAGTCCGTTGGTAAGGGGGAGCACCTTTCAAGGCATGCTAGAAGCTAGTTCTTTTTGAGGTTTTATCACAAGTAGATTTTCAAATTCTCCCCATTAAAATGGTAGTTTTGGCCAGTTTGTTGGTTGTTTACCCATATTTTCATTCAAAATTTGTATTTTTGAAGAGTTTTTCATCTAGTTTTTCTGTAAATCTCAGGCTACCAAGAGTCAGAATTTCAGTCTGTTTTGTGGTAGAAAGGATATTCTTAGGGCTTTTATTTATTTATTTATTTGTCGGCATTCATTTACTGGGGAAAGTCAAACTGGGCCAGGTTTGGCCATGCCTGGAGAGAAATGTTCCAGGTACATAAAATATAGATTAAATCATTAATTAGGACCTTGTTTCAGGCAGGAATTCTGGGTCCTTTTTGTAAATTCTGCTTTTAGTTCTTTTAAAATCTTACCACTGGGTCTCGTACCTAAGAAGCAGGAAATTCAGTTTAGGTTCATTGATCACTTATCTTTTCCATCTGTGTTGTCAGTTAGTGACAACAATGGTAAAGAAGGAGAAGGAGAAGATAAAAATGAAGATATTAAAGTGCACTAACTATCATAGGACAAACACAATTCATATCATCTAATGATTTTCTGACCTCTGTTTAGCCAAACTACATATTAAGGCTGCCTCTCAGTTGCTGCTGATTTGTGAGAAAGAATGGCCATTACTGGGCAAGTGTTTCAGAGATCACTTTTATTACAAAGTGTCCAGCCCACAGGTTGTGCAGTAGTTTGTGACACTTTTAAGCAATTTAACTTGACACTCCAAAGGTACTGGCAGCAGAGATCTCCAAAGAAGGCAACATTCCACTACTAGGTGACTTATTCATTGGAAGGAATGGGGCCAAAGGCACTGTGGAATGAATGGATCAATTTGATCAACTGTGCCAGAACCTTGGGGTCCAACTAGTGGCAGAACAAATGGGGGCCAGGTCAAAGCACAACTATTCCTGAGACTGGAAATTGATGTAGTGTCTTTTACTTTCAGGCTGCCAGCAGGTAAATTCACTCACTTGAGGGAAGGAATTCTTACCAGCTAATACAGACAGAATCAGAGCAGTTATGGGGCTATTGAGTCTCCACAACTTCTCTTTTACAGCCATTGCACTGGGGAGTGCATTTATGAGGGTCTTGGCTAACCTGTGAAAGACAATCAACAGAAACACCACAGGATGAGACTGACTTGTAATGTGATTGGAAGGTCTATGAATATGGCAATTCATTTTTGTAGAGTACAGTAGTGTTTCCATATGACAGGGTAACTGGGTCATCACAGACAGGGGGGGGGGGGTTAGGGGTGGGTTCCTACCTTCAAGGGGAATGATTCTCTGTCCCACGTTCTATGTCCTGGACTGTAGAATGCAAAAAAGGCATCATATTTTTGGGACTTATTTCCATCTGCTTTTCAACAGTTGTGTGGCAAGAGCAGTTTTGTAACAAGGGAGTAGTCTTCCATGTGGACAATCAATCAGTTATTCGGGTGCTTATGAAAAAGAACTTCAAATCCACATGAGTTCAGTCTTTGTTAAGACTGTTTAGTGTTTTACAGCCTTCATATTATTCTGCCATTTAGTGGTAGATATATTCTTGGGAAGCACAACACTCTTTCTCACCTACAGGTTTTCCAATTCTGCAGCCCAGCCTTGGGTGAAGAGAAGGAGCTGACCACCATTCTGCCCTACCTGTGGCTTACTGATGAAGAGTAATGAGGTTGAGGATGCTCATTTACTTAGAAGGCAGTACAACAAAGAATCTTTTGAGGCATCTGTTTTATTCTTTGTAAAGTTTTGCTACAATATGTCTAAAGCTGAATTCTGGTAAGCAGACTTGGGTGCCTGTTACCTAGTCTCCAGGTGTTTGTTAAATGATGCTATAAACAGAATATGAATTCATTTGACAGTTCCAGCTTAATAGCTAAACTGTCTGGTTTGCAAGACTTTTCAAAGTCTCATGCGATCTCTAGGTTGTTAAATCATTGGTAAAACCATAACGTTTTTTCCTAGTGATCTCAAGAGGCCTACTGGGAACAGTCTCTTATGCACTGTGCTGGGGATTATCATTCCTTTATTGTCAGGGCTACTTTGTTTAATTGACTTTATTGGAGTGCCTTTTGGGACAGCAGGCTTTTGCTCATCCTATATTGGGTTGGAGGATGTATATTTATCCTGAGAGGCAGAACTTGGGTTTACAGGGGTCCAGGATAGACCAGTGGCACAGGGACCAGCAGGTAATTTAAAAAAAAAGTCGTGTTGCCAATTACTGTGCTCCATATAGTGGTTTAAAACCCTCCACAGGCTGTCTAGGAGAGTACCCACAGGGGATTAAGTTTTTCAGTGTCAAGATGGTTAAAATATTACCTCAAAAGATTTCAATTGCCAGCTTAACAAGGCTCAGTCTTCTCAAGAGGATTCACACAGCTGGATAGTCCTCATTTTGGAGTGGCTGGGCATTAGATCTCGCAAGAGAAGGAAACTCCATCAAAGCCTTAGAATGGCTGGGGCATTGGCTCTCTTTGGCTTTTCTTAGCTATATAGGGAATTGCTCAACTTTCAGCACTAATGTTATCTTCAGCTTGTTATTTCATTTTTTATTGAACCTGCATGGTAATCTTGGGACACTCTTTTATTGCATTAGCAGCTAGGAGGGCAGCTGTTTGACCAATTGAAGTGAATCTGGGACTTAATGCAGCTACCACTGAAGCGATATGGAAAGATGTCTGAGGTATGCAATGGAAACAGCTGACCCTGACACAATGGGATTACTGACCAGGTCAGCCAACCAACCATGTTGTTGATTCATCTTGGTAGAAATAGCACTGGATGGATTTCAAAGTGATGATGGCTGTGTAGTGTTTTCAAGGAGCTCATGACAGTGCAGTGTTGGCTCTCAAATATATTGTTAGTTTGGTCTGCAATTACCCAAAACTTTGTCTCTTTGGAGCCATGTCTCAATCTATGGTTGAAGCAACTCAGACAGTTATCAACTGTAGAATAACACTGGTAGCTTCTTTATTGTTGCTTTATAAGAGAAAACATTAAGACTCTATGGATAGAGACCTAGTTCGGTTTAGCTTGGGTAACATTCACTTGTTGAGTTTGGTTTATATGCATTCAGTCTGAAACAAACAAGGCTCATGTAGTGATAAAACCTTGGTCCAGTGGCTGATGGAAAGAAAGACACTGCAGGTACAACTAAAATTACATAAAAAAACACTTTAATAAAATGAACCAAAAAGCAAACAGTCACCATGGGGCTTTTTCTCAAGTGCTTTTTATGTAATTTTGGTTGTACCTTCTGTGTCTTTCTCTCCAACAGCCACTGGACCGAGGTTTTTACCACTATGTGAGCCTTGTTTGTTTTATTTGTTTTTTCTTGGTGGATGCATGGACACACACTGTTCTATTTTTAATGCATTCAGTTTGCATTTGTCTATCTTTGTGCAAGATGCATTACAAGTTTTATGCTTTTAAACTGTGTCTTACTTTTTCACAGCAGCGTGGTAAATATCTGGTATAACAAACATTTTAGGGAAAAATAGTTATATGGGGAATGGCAGAAAATACAGCATTTATATATAAAATGTTAAAAAGATAATAACGCACATGCCAGTGTTACAGGAGTGAATTGTTTCATTAGTTGGAAGTAAATTCTGTTTGCAATAAAGTTGTCTGATTCCAGCATGCTAGGAGCTTTGTTGTGTTAGTTGCCATGTCTACTTGGGTAGTTTGCAGCACAGTCTCTCTCAAACATATCATGGGTTGACAACTGGCTGTAAAGCTCAGTGCAGTTTTGTTTATAGCCAAGAAAGGGGAGGAGGAACAGGCTACAGGGGCAGTCTTCCAACCTTTTCATTCCTGAGTGCTTTCCTGGACAACTTGGTCAGTGGTATGATCAGGTATAGTGATAGATCTGATATTATGATGTTCTAATGGATGATATGTCGAAGGGTCCTCTGGTTGGGCAATACCACTGGGAAAGCAATAAGGCATACTAACCAAATCGTACCATCCGGGATGCTGAAAGCACAGTTTGGTGCCATTTTGGATAAGTTGTTAATGGTTGTAAATATGCCGAAGAGTGAGCACATATTTTGTAGTTGCCAATAAAATGGTTGCCTTGGCTTTGCTGTCTGGTGGTATTTTGTATGGAAGCTGACTATGACAGACAAATGAACTTCACCTGCAGAGAAGTCTTGTTCCTAACACAGTGAGTGAGAAAAGAGGGCATGTTATATTTAACCATTGCTGAGAACGTAGTTGTCAGTCCAGCAGTGGATTGTGTGTCCCTCCCTCCCTTATTTCTATAAGCCTACCTGTGAGATGGCCTTCTCCCTCTTTTCTTCCACCCTGATTTCCTTGGACACTGGTCAGTAGTATGACTGGAATGAGTGAACAGTTCCAGTGCTGTGCTGTTGTAATCTTATGGTGTATTGAAGGACACTGTGCTTGGGTAAAATCACTGAGGGAGCAGTAAGGCATGCTGCATGGCTCTACACTTTCTAGGAGCCTGACAACACTATTTTGCACCATACTGAATAAGTTACTAATGGTTACAAATATGGTGACTAGAGAATGAATAGTTTATAGTTACCAGCAAAATGGTCACACTGGCTATGCTGTCTGGTGGCGTTTTGTATGGGAGCAGACTCTGGGGACAAATACATTATTAGAACAGCTAGAATTAGGCAATTTAAGTGAAATATTTTTTTTTCTGGATAATAATAATAAAGAGGCATCTCTTGGAAGCATTTTATATCAACACAGGTATAAACCTTGATTTTAAATGTATTCAGGTATAACTATTAACTTTATATAACTGTTTTTTCCTTGAATTATTTATGAGATGCTTTAATATGTGTGATAGCATTTTTAGACCAGTCTGTTATGATTGCTGCTTTCAAATTAATGCATTCTTATCAGTTATATTGAAATGGTATTCTGGTGTTAAATTTTTTTCTTATGAAGTCTTGAATACATTAAAATGAAACCATTCAGTATACACGATTATGATCGGTCTCTGAACCTAACTTTTTCAAGACATGTCCCCAGATTCAGTAAACTTCCATGCAGGAATAGCTTATTCCTGCATAGAATGGACTGTTCCCATGCAGCACGGCAGCACACCATGCATATTCATGAAGGAGTGCTGCCATGCACGGTTCTGTGTACGAGTGCAGGGGGTGTGTCTGAGAGCAGTGCTCTCAAAATACACACTCCCCCTGCACACCAAAATTGACATACGGCAATTTAAATAGAGTGAAATCATTCATTACACCTCCCAACCCATCAGGGTAAGAAATCTGGACAAAGCCATAAGAGACAATTGTCCCTACAAACCAAAAAAGTTGATAGAATAACAGGTTAATCATTAGCATGAATTTTTGGCAGGATATGAGTATATAACATACACCTCTCAACCCGTCAGAGTAAGAATTCTGGACAAAGCCATAAGGGACAATTGTCCCTACAAACCTAGAAAGCTGATAGAATAACAGGTTTAGCATTAGCATGGATATTCTGAAGGGTACGAAGTAAGAAATGCAACAAATATTTTTTTTTCACATGAGCAATAAAGTTTGAGGGTAGCTGCGCGGGTGTGCCAGTTGCTTAGCCAAGCTGAAACAGCATGATAAGTTAAATAGCAATAGCCATCCAGCATAAGCATTAGTTCAATAGTGTAGTGGTTAGAGCATACAACTTGTATGTAGTTATTTATGGTTTGAGCCTCACCAAAGCCATTTCCATTTTGTATGTGTAATCATTACAATTTTAATTTATTTGTATATTTATGTAAGAAGTAACTTATATTTCCCAACCAGAGTAGTGTATTAGGCCCAGATGTGAGGTGTCAGTGTAATAAAGTAGTGAAACCCCCATATAAACACAAGTGCCCCATACAGTATAGTCACACAAGAATAAATGTAATTACAGCACATTGGGGAATGTCAGGGGAAGGTAAACAAATTTATAATATGTAATGAATGATGAATCAGTCCCATACAGGTGGTAGTCCAATAAAATAAAGCATAAGCAATGCTAAGCATTGCACAGCTATGCTGACCAGGTGTAAGCATTGTGTATATATGAGTGCTAAGCAATGAGTAGCCCAGCTAAGTGGATGTGCCTATTGATAAACAGTGCTGGACCTGCACCTTTAAGCACTACCAACCTTAGCTAAGCAGGTTTGCTCGTAGCTTAGCTTAGCTCAGTATATTCAAAACTGTCCAGTTATGGCAAAGGGCAGGAAATTGGCCATATTTAAACCCCACAGGTGGGAATACAGCTCATAATTGGTTGTAGTTCCCCACTGTAGGCAGTATGGCAGACGTCAGAGAGGGCATGTGCTTTTGGGTGCAGTGCTGAGGCATACAGGAATCCAAGGTCATGGTAGGACTCCTGGTAAAAAACATGATGTGAGACTGCTGCAGGACCAGTACCAGGGCTCCCAATACAAAGCAGAAGCCTGATAAAATCTCACCCATTATCTCACCAGTGCCACTGGTATCCCTCGGACTGGTGAGTAGCTTCGGCACCACTATGCTGACTTGAAATGGAGGAAGAGGGAACTCTTAGAACAGTGAGTCCAAGAACCAAGACAGAGGGGAGATGTCCCAGCAGTGTGTAAGTATTCATAGCAATAACTGTTTTTCAAAGTCCAGCCTGTGTATGTGATGGATAGGTATGCCTAAATGTTTCTCTATTTTCATTACAGCTCCAGTTGAGCAGGCTGCAAACCAGGAAGCCCATGCCAGTAGGTTGCAAAGGCTGCATTGCGAGGCTGGTGAGTAACAATCCTGATTGTAGTAGTCATACCAAATAAATATAAAGGAGTAGAATGTCACCTGGCAGTATAAAAATGTGTATAGTTTGTACTGAATAAACCAGACAATATGACAGTAATAGTCCCATATAGGTCATATTTAAATAAAAGTGTAACTGCCTGGCAATAAAGTTCAAAATCCTGGAATTGTTATGTTTACTCTTGTATTGTATGGCATGAAATGTTGCATTCACCAAGATCTGATATCTGAATAGTAATGTTGTGTTAACCACTGTTTCACACACTGTGCTACATAAAAAATATGTCTATAATGTCTGTATAAGAATGTTGTAATTACAAGGTGAAATTATACAACCAAGAGAGACTTAGAAAACATTGAAAGAAGAAGCAGCAGTTTCTTAATAGCTCACTCTGATTAAATGCAAATTGTTGTATTTTTAGCAGACACAGCCATGGTTGGAATCCCAGGAGTGGCAGTAAGCTGTATGCATAATTTCAACTAGGATTTTGTGGATATGTGTAGAAACAGTCAGGTAGTGTTAACAAACATTCCCCCCCCAGGTCTTCCAGGTAAGATAACTGTAACTGCCTGGCAATAAAGTTCTAAATCCTGGACTGGTTGTGTTTACTCTGGTATTGTATGCCTTGAAATGTTGCACTCACCAAGATCTGATATCTGAATAGTAATGTTGTGTTAACCACTGTTTCCCACACTGTGCTACATAAACAAATATGTCTAGGAATGTCTGTATAAGAATGTTGTAATTACAAGGTTAGATTGTACAACCAAGAGAGACTTAGACAGGAAACACTGAAGGGGGGAGCCTAGATGGCAAACAGATAAGCAGCATTTTTAGAGCTCCATAAAACAGTACTAGAAAACAGGGAAAAAATTATTTTCATTAACCAGAAATAGAAAAAAAAAATATTAAGGAAATTAAGAACTAAAACTCTACCAAAATTCAAGAAATATTAATGAGTTTTTCCTGTCAAAAGATTCTGGAGAACAACACAGCTGTTTGGTAATGGCCAGTTTAAAGAATTCTCACAAAGAAACCACTCTGAAGGAGATACAACTGATATCTTCCGCATTACATGAACTGTCGTTGAAAATGGATAGATTCACTGATAATTTGGAAAGTTTCAAGGAAAACTGCCAAAAGCAAACAGATGTACTAAAAGAAATACTGCAGCAACAATAAAGTAAATTACTTGATATGGAGACATCACTAAATGGCATAGATGGAAGACTCAAAGAAGAGGAAAATCAGACAGAATTATTTCTTCACCAAAATAACTGGCTACTTAATAAAGTGAATGATTTAGAGAATAGGGAGAGGAGAACTAATACAAAAATATTTGGCCTTCCAGAAAAAACTGCGGGAGAAGACATCATCACCTTTTTGAATTCCTGTCTTCTTGAAGTGCTTGATTTAAAAGAGGGATTATCAAATGGAATAGAAAGAGCTCACAGAGCCATAGGAAAATCTATACCCTCTTCACCTAATGCACCACCAAGATCAGTTGTGGTAAAGTTCCTGTCCTTCTTGGATAAAGAGCTCATTTTAAAAACAGCCTGGAGAAAAAGTCCCATAACATATAAACAGAGTCAGATCAGATTTGGCAATTATTATTCTGCAAAAGTGTTAGAAAAAAGGAAAAAAAAACGTGGCCATTAGTGAAACTTCTCAAACAAAATCAAATAAACGTGCAAATGGTATATCCTGGTAGAATCAGAATTTTCTATTCAAATGACTTGAGAACCTTTAACAACATTGAAGAAGCTTCTACCTTCATCAAGAATAATAATATCATCACAATTCCTGAAGAAATGGACTGGACTGTTTCCACCAACTTGAAAAGATCTCCAGAAAAAAATACTTGGTCTGATGTAAGGAAAAAGAAACAAAGAACTGATTCTAAAACTACAGTCTTCCAAATCTCTCAAAGAATCAACAAAGATATAGATTTCTGGACTTTACCTCAAAATGTATGTATTTTATTTATTATATTGCCTATTATACTCTGAGACATTTATACCTTTTCTTAAACTTATACTTTATGCAACATATCACAAGTCTAGTGGCTGTGTCTGATAATGTTAAATTGTTTTATAACTTAGAGTGACTTCTAAAAATATAGTTACATCTCATTCCTAAGCAGTGAGGAAAACCAGATTCAAATGTTATCTTTCACTTTAGTATAATTAGTTATATGTAAAGTAAGAACAGAGACAACATATACACAAATGTTTTTTCTCATCTCCTTTTTTATTAATACTATATTTCGTTCACCTCATTGTTGCATAATAGGAATTGAACATTTTTAATAATAGTTTCTGTGGCTTACTGACTTCACTACACTTTAAATTCCCATTTTAAAAGTAACATAGATATCCATATTTTTAAATGTGGAAAAAACAGTTAGAGTCACTACAAACAGAGTTCCGTTACTGGATACTGACAAGGCTGTTATTTGAAACATTCTTGTGCATTAGTTAGAGCTTCCCTTGTCTGCTATGAAAGATTTAAGGTGGAAATAGTCAGCTAAGGAATCCCCTGCTTGTCTGTTGTTAAGGTAGCGCTTGTAGTGTGATATCAGTTGCACAAGCCGTATATTTTAACCTCATTTAACATGGTCTTTGGATTATTAAAATCTACAAACCCTGACTTCTTTTAAATAACTAAAAAAAAGGTGTGAAATCAGAGAGAGAGTGAGATACATCCACATTCATATATACATATATGCATACATACATACAGAGATATATCCATATATATATATATATATATGTAAATATGTGTGTGTGTGTGTATACAGAAATATACAGAAATATATGACAGCTACAAAGACATGCAATTAGAGGGTCATGCTGCTGCACACTGGAATTCTAAATCTGAAAATTCACTCACTGGAAGTATTCCTTAAAATGAGGAACAATGACATCTGTGCTGTAACGGAGACCTGATTAAAGGCAGCAGAAAGCACCCCTGCAGTACCAACCTATAATTATTTCGACACCTTTTGGCTGCAGAATGTGGACTGAAG